>NW_019215001.1:0-34993 GCF_002532875.2 Varroa jacobsoni | reverse complement strand
ATATCGACGAACTTGATAAAGTAACAAATGAGCTGTCGAGTAAAAAGTGTTTTTAGTCAACAGGGATTGTAAGAATTCTGTTAAAATTGTAATAGTTGAAATCCATGGGAGCGAAAAATATGGGAGCAATACTCAAGGGTCGTTTACTGTGTCCCTTCGGAGACCAGAATGTACCTACAGCAGGTCACAGGCATACACAGCTATTTGCTTCCAGTATTATTATCGACTTATGTTGCTTACAAGCCTTAAACGTTGAGTAGTCCTTCATTTTAGTGGGTTGCCAGTAGGCTCTTCAGTTGACAAAATAACGGCTTTGATATTATGTAAACTTATTCTAGTACCATTAGAAGACGACTTAATTAGTACCCCATATTACCCTCCAATATATCTAGTTTTAGAATTCCTTTTGAAGCAATCCAGCCGCCAATAATTAGTAAACTATTATGCTGTGTTGATAACAACACTAATAATAAACATGTCGATAATAAATATCGAGTTCCCTGTATATTGTCTGCGGAGCAAGTAACAAATGTCCACAACGGCTAGCGACACCTGACATATAAGACGTGGTTGAAGGTAACGATTTGCAAATTTAGTATCGCTATGACTTTATGCAGATTCGGATAACTGATTGAGCTTCATTGTTATAATTATTCTCCTGCGATTCGCACACAGACGAAACTTCTGATACGAAAAGTTGCAAAAAGCGAACTCTTGCTGGAAAAAATCTCAATTGACAAGCCATTGCTGTTGCATACAAAGTTAGTAAGAAGTTTGCAAGTTACAAATGGGGGACAAGCTGACGTGTCAACAGCATTTGTATTCTTCGCATCGTATAGTCCATATAGTCCGCGAATTATCGACTTCACGATGTAAAGAAGATCAGAAAGATGACATAATATCAGGCAGCGAAATGTCGTTCTGGAATATTGTGAAGGGGTAAGTTTAGCTCAACGATCGACTCTTGTACAGCGTACTATTATCAAGAGACAGAAGCATGGTTTCGTACCAAGATTGTACTCTACGTTGTTCTACGTTGGTTCTCGGTATACGTACATCGCATATACTCACTCAGACAAGATTACGATAAGTTTTATGGCGGTGGAATTGCCCCCACATACTAAGCTGTACGAGGCCGAATTATACGAAAGTGGGCTTTCTAACTTCAGAATTGTCGTTTTTGCTAGATTACTAGGTAAATACTAGATTACAACGACAAGCAGTGGGCTGTCATAGGCACTTGCAATTTATTGTTGTTAAACATGTTTATTTGGTTGAATGGAACTGCCACAAATTGTTAGTTAAATATTGAAATACACGAAGATCTTTGTAAACACGTATATTTGTAAAATTATTATATTATTTTTATTAAAAAACTTATACAGTTATTAGAATGAAGCGTCACTTAAGGGTCAAAGAAGTGCCAGTTTACACAACAATGCCTATTTGTTTGATTATATTATACAGTCAGAACCATTTCAGCTTCTTTGTAAATTCTCTTTAAATAGAATATTCTAGAATTCCAGGACAATTTCCATGCCGACCGCATTACAGATTCATTACGTAATAAATAAATGAATATATATATATATATAAATAAATATTAGTTCTACGCTTTTGCCATCTCCAGATGCAAAGGAAGCATATCTACACGCTTCAAATAAGTAGTAATCGATTCTTTTATACAATAACTTTACTAATGCACTATACAGAGATGCACAACACAAAGCCAGTTTTTTTGTGACACCTGTCTCTGACGTACTTCGGGCTAGGGGAAGCCGAGCTGAACCGAGAGGTCTGTTATTGCAATGCTACCCTTCGACTCTTTGGCTGGTCAAGGATCTCTTTCGTATCAGCTAGCCTTCCCCTATGGTCGAATCGGAACTTTGCGCCATTGCTGCAGCTTCCATGGGTTCGCGTCGTATTCTGTCGTAAACTTCCCGTTTTTTTTTCTAGTTCCGTACATCGTAAAGATCGACGGAGGGTGACTTTGCTGGAGCGAGATTAGTAGGGAGGGTTCAGTAGAAGTTCTATAGAAGGCTAAAGATGTAGCAGGCTCAGGATGTATCACAGCGGGATGTACAGGCGACACGAAGCCGTCATACGCAGCCGAAGCTAAGGAAAAGGGTCACAGGGAACAGGACAAATAAGTGGTGAAAAAAAAAAAGAGGAGAATAATTTGGTATTGAAACTTTGGCAAATGTCGGCCTAAGGAAAGGTAGTATCACAAAGTTCGAAGAAGAATTGAAACAAAGGCCTGGTAACCTCATCGAGTTTGTCTGTGGAAAAGGGCGAACATTTTCGTAAGAGAAATATTGCAGTTCGTTGCTGAAACGTGTAAATAATTTAATTAAGCCATTTCTACATTCCGTTTAAGGATGGTTTAACGGTGACTTGAAAAAACGATCTCAGAATAGTACAGTGAACATTATGGAAAATGGATCGTTTATACCCAACTACTTCTATGATTCTGTATATTTTTTTTACCTTTAATATCGCGCTGCGTATGTCTGATATTTTTAGTCTTTTTCTCTCTGAAAAAGACAAATGAGATAATAGACATTACGTGACTAGGGCTTTTAATGAAAAATTGTATAGTCTTATTATTCTTATAGTATAACCGAAGCCCGCTTGAATTTATAATATAACGAACAAAATAATAAAGAAAAACTATGATCATAATATGGTTTCTTTATATAGCCGTATGCATTAGTGATATGTTCTATAGTATGCACCCGTGTTGCTTCCTTAAATAATAATCCTTCCTTAATAATACGGAAAAATAATGGCTATTTTTCCTTTACAGTTTTTGATATCACCAATTACAGGTCGATAATTACCTTATTCCCTGCTGCTGTTAAAATTATAATTTAAATAAAAAGATAAAAAAAAAAACCCTATTTTGTACTAGTGGATCTTGAAATGCATAGTAGTGAACGCTTACATCATTACTTTTGTGCTTCTTTAAGCCTAGTTAGAAAGCATTTGCCACAACTCCAATCAATGGTGAGTAATCAAAGAAAAAATTCGCATTTAGATTACTGAGTAGTCAGTAACGCAAAAAACACTTCAACCTAGGTATCTCTAGCACCAACGGTTAGCTCTGTCTCATCAGTGGCGCTCGAAAAACCATACACGAATCTGTCTCGGTTTTATCATTTGCTCTCCGCTACCTCATTGTAAGTTGGCAGTAAAAAACGAAGGTAGGCGGGCAAACTAAATGTGTAGAATCAAAATTGAAAACGCAAAAACTCTTGTCTCGCCTTTAACGTGTACAAGATCCGAGGGGGACAATCTTCTTTTTAGCCTTTTTCTAGCGTAGCTCATCTGTTTGGTGTCGTTCCCTTCGAATAAGTCTAGATTCCTTATGACACGAACGACACACAAGAAATTCTTGTTGTTGTTGTTGAAAGAAGGTCAACCCACCGGTTAGACAGTTAACCAAGGACGTTAACTTGCACAATAGAATAGTTCGTACTAACAAGTCGTTTAATTCTTTCGCATCTGTACAGCTCGAATAAAAGCAATCCATTTTGGACCCCCCAGACGTTTTCGAGGCAGCCGCTAAGGTCCTGCTGTCACCTAATACCTTACGATGTTGGCCACCGTATGAGAGAGACGGAAATTCGAACGGAACCGCTCGCGTCGACAGTCGTCTCTCCATTGCTCTAGAATGAGAGAGAGACTTATACAATCGTTTGATCTATACCACTTTGAATAGTACTCAAAATTTGAAACTACAGGCAACGTGGAACTGTATCGATGCAAGCCTAAGTTCCTAGTATGATTCTGCAAATTGAATACGTATTACGTTTCGAAGTCCGAATGCGGTCTTGTTAAAAAAAAAAAAAAAAAAGTGGGGATAGCTCATCCGTTTTATGCTGTCGTAGTAAAATCTAATTTTATCGATATAAGTATTGTTTGCATAAAGTGCATATAGCATTTCAGGGATCCTAGGATCAACCATTTGTCCATAGCAGGGCCGCCTTAGCCAACTATTTTCTGGACTACCACACCTAATATTCGTACGAACCTTTTCCTGCAACACTGTTCTGTATTGATGAACCGAATCTAAGATTAAAATTCCAGGACAAAAACAGCAAAAAACGAATGTTCTCTCTATTAATCTCTTAATATTATTAATATTTTTGAGTGCTGGTAGGTAATTAGACTATCATAAAGACGAGGAAGAGATGATAAATTGTAAAATTCAAGCGGTCGAAAAATAGGCCAAAGACTCAAACGAACCTCTTAGCAAGCGCCCGAACGTCAAGTTCTCTGAGAGAGTAAGAAACACACAATTCAACATCAAAAGTCTATGGAGTTGAGAAGAGGTAGCCATTACTTTGTGTTCGGCTCTGCTTCCACGGTCATAGGAGTCTTCAGCTGAAGTAGCCCGAGATCGCTCATAACACAGATAAAATTAGCGCCGGACAGAGACACTCGAATACTTTTTTTTTAATCTCATATACTATGTGTGTTTGTGTGTATCCTGTATTTAAATCTGTATCGATCGTGTTCATAAACGGGTGTCAATTGTTAATGAACGATATTTGAGGCCCCACTTTTTCAAATGCCAGCTCTATCCAGCTCGCTGATTCATCGCATAAACGATCTCCGTGTCAATAATGCAAACATGAACCAATATAATTTCTTATGAACACGATTTTTTGCACGGTGGATAGAACACGGTGTGTCAGATCGTTGATACAGAATTCTTCTTTTTGTGAAGTCGATCCTATTGATAACCTTGTATATTTAACTTCAATGCCCTCGCCACTACGTTACCAAGTGTCCCCAGTGTTGTCCCAGGCGAGCCTACTTTTTTTTCGTTCTTTTTTAAAATATAGGAATACAGTACGTACATTAGATGATTTTCACACGTATTTAATCGTAAAGTTGAGCTACATTCTATATTGGCCAGCAGTGATGAGGTAAGCCAGGTGATGGCGTTGGTCTCGCTATAAATCGAGTCTTTTATAAGTGGAGTGTCTGAGACATTCAACCGGAGATCTTTTTTATGTCGTTTATTATACTACCTGCCTCGTATAGCCATTAAAGTCAAACAAGTGCTGTGAAGAACGCAAGCAGGCTACTTGTCCTACGAGCACGACAGGTGATTTCAATAGCAAATTTGCACAATTGACAGGGCTTAGTTTAAGCTGCTGAAGGCTTTATCCTTGTGACGTCCTATATTCAGTTGAAACAAGGCGCAGATTGGCAGGCAGCGGCGTTGCAGCCTAAGTCAGCTTCTCATACGTAGCTAAGTCAGCTTAACAAACGACAACGCGACCAGACCTGCTAACGGATTACTACTTACGATTAAGTGAAGGATGCTTGCAGAAATATTAATATATCTATGTAAAAGACAATCATGTTTGCTAGCAATAACAACAATAAGTATTTAGTTTAGTCGGAGAATGCGGATTTGTTTTATATCGGCATCGTCCACAGTGTAGAAACAGTTTCCTTAGAACAGGATCTACTAAATAGCAGCTCAATGTACGAAAAAATACACGGAAATGGGAAAGACTAATTCTACAGTAATGACTGGCCTAAATTTGGTTCTTGCTAGTATTTCCAGTGGAAGCACGAGTATGTCTAAATCTTTTCCAGCCATTTGTGACGAATATACATAAGAAGCTGAAGCAGTGTTCCTGTAAAGTGTTCACCAGTCACTGTCTGCGTATTAAATTAGTTTTTAGTAAAAAAAAAAAAAAAAAAAAAAAAAAATTAAATAAAACAGTGAACCATCAATCATTTAATTCATTGCTATAACATTTGAGTTGAGATTAACTTTGAACGTTTGTGGAAAACCGTAAAATTGCCTAGTGCGTCCGTTAGTGAGATAGAATGTGCCTATTTCCGTCGTTAGCTTCCATTCATCCGTCCATTGACAAGGTGTCCCTTAGAAATCATAATCAGATTTCAATTAGGACTTGATAACGTCCATTTATACAGTAACTGACTGTGCGAAAGCTGTCGCTGACAAGGGACAGAAGGCGAAAGTTGCGGGTAACTCAGTTAGTCTGCACTACTAGGTCGACTACTATGACGGAGCTAAAATGTCAACGATTCCCGCATACGACTATAGGGCTCACGTTCAACGCAACCCATCCTGCGCTAACGTAAAACGTGTTCGAGTCAGTCGCACATTGGTCGTATCTAGAAAAAATGTACCGTAGCAACTAATCTAAAGGGTGCTGAGTTGTTTACTAGGACGAGATAACACTGGCCATTAAAGGGGGAAGTTCGATCGGCCTATGCCGCTTGAGCAGTCTGAACCTTCTGCTTATTTGGACGCTATTGAACAAAATATTGGTTATTCTTCAACGGCAGCTGTATTGCTATCGATCATTATCGTCGTAGCTAGCTAAACGCATTGTATCCTTGAAAAAAATATCGCTCAGCGCGAGATTGTAGGTTAGACAAATAATTATAGTTTAACGCTTTTATCTCTACAATAATGAGATTACCTTAAGAATATCTAAATATGTAGAAAAGTAAGTGAGTGTAATTTAAGTTTTATTTGCCTATATTTATGGACAACGATGCTACTTGTTTTTTTTTATTTTACCATTAAATATAAACAAACGAGCGCGCTTAATTCACGCAAGTTTTCTATTGGCTAATTGACTAAATAATCGCTAAATCTATAGGCCGCCGCACTTTTCTAATCAATTTTAAAAACCCTGACTGAATTTTTATATCTTTGTAAAAGGAAATTCGCACGACTCTAAATAGAGCTTCTCTCTTTAGAAACATAAAAAAATATTTTCTTTATTGAACTAGCGTTCCCCTTATCCCTTTTACATTTTTTGTGTATAAATACTTCACAAATTATGGCCTATCTCCAGCAGTTGTCTTCACTGCGCATTGGTAATACGCGTGTTCTGTAATCTCGGCTGATTTTACCGCCGTTGAAAGTTCAAGTTTCTGCTGGATTGCTAGCTTGGCGATTGCGCGAAGCGGCATTATCGACAATCACATTGATATTGTGGTTAAAATTTGGTGGTTTTTGTCGGCACGCGTCTCCTGATTGACGGTTTCACTGTTCCCAATTTTGATTCTTCAGTCGCATACGAGAATCGTGAACGGCGGGGCCATTGTTAGAGAAAGAACGGAAATTGAAGAAGACATGTTTGCGGTCATTGTCAGGTCTTCAGGTGCATCACTTCAACGCTCTGAACTGTCCGATTTTGGCAATATCAGTTTAGTGCGTTGAATTATCGAACGAACAGTGGATTATCAAATATTTGTGCGTTATTTTTACGGATCATAGCCATTATATAGAGCTAGGCGTCTTAACTATATCGTACACACGCGCTAAACAATCGTTGCACCATATTTGTCACTGATTTTCATATCACTCACCTTTTTTGACCGCGAAAATGAATTTGCTCTGAAATGCGGGTAGTCGCTCTTGGCCAACACAGACGCAGATTTTATGGCCTAGCTGAATAAGATATGATATACTCTTTGTGGACATCTCTCGCATGTATCATATTATATGAGTCATCTTAGATTATACCTGACTCCGCCCCAGCTGAGCGAAGGCGAAGCTCTTATGGTTTATACTTCAAACCTGACGAATATCCTTCCCTAATTTATAAACGAATAACAATAAAATCTCAACCAGGACTACAGCATAAAGGCAAAAACAATAGTGAAGCCTATCCCTGCATGCAGCCTAGTCCTCGGATGGCAGCAGGCAGAGACACCATATAATAAAGTTATAATTAGTAAAAACCGATGAGCAACCAAAGTGAAGAACGCCGTGGCGCACCACGGCTGCAAGGTCACTTAATGAAAACCAATGACGGGTGGCAGCTTGCGACTGCTTCGACCATCCTGTTACCGTAACGGCGTTCTAGCGGCAGCATGACGCCTGGCTCATTCTACCTGAGCCCACAGAATGCCTATCGAACCCCTTCGCCAAAGGCAGTACACTACGCGACCGCGTATCTTACGTGCTTTCGACGGAGTCCGTAATGTCTCCAGGGCTTTTGTGAGAGAAGCACATGCATAACTCACTCCCAGTGGAGTGTGCTGTCACCGTCAACAGCGAACCCGTCTCCTTTGGGTTTTTCCTCACTATTGCAATTTTCCTGCTTCATTCATCGACTAAAAGCCCAGTTTTCAGCCTCAGCTATCTATAATACTTATTATGTGCACTGTTATTAGCTCTTTTCCTTATTGTAGCTTTGTCACATCCTTTTTTTTCCGTACGAATTTGCCACATGCTGACGAGGCGATAGATGACATTGGGTGTTAGTACTGCTCTGTATAGAAATAATATCATTATGCCGACAACGTTAGTGATATTGGAAGTGTACGTCTAACTTTTCCTCACGTTGCTCGTCACAGTTACTAACAGCGGCAGTGGAATAAAATCGAATCGTAGCAGTCAATTGATTCAATACGATAATTAATGTGTCACACAACACCCCCCTGTTCTTCCCCCCGCGTTCATAAGGCTGCATGTAGATATGTGCAAAAATATACGCACCAAGCGCTGTGCTGCTGTTGTTGTTGTGAAGATACTGGAGCATTTCGCTTTATCATTTGTCTGCGTTTACAATGGTTAGAAGAATACTGATTACAGATAATGAAGTTTCCATTGTGCTTGTACCCATCGTCGTGGAAGTGACACTCTGGCACCTTCTTTTTTTTTTTTTTTTTCTAAAAAGTATCTGTTTTTGTTTAGATGCAGTATTTGGACACAAAGCATAGGAAACGTTCTTAATACGCCGCCCTGTTGATTATGTATAGCTGATCGGTCGGCGATAAATCAGCGCACGCTAACATTGTAAGGAAACCTGGAACACATGGAAGGAAACCTAATCATCCATCTAATTTGTCTCCATTAATGTTGTCCTGTACCGTACGACCTGGCCAGTTCCACAGATTTTTATAATTATCTATTTATCTGCCAAATATGCGCCTAACATGACTACCGCCCATGCGATTCTATGCGAATGCAAGCTCTCTAGCCCCGTATTCTCTATGTTCGAAACGTTCCCAGTTTTTTTTCTAACGATATCTCACTCAATATTAATTCTATGTTCGTTCAGTCGTCTTCTTCCGTTTTTGTTCTTTCTTAAGCTATCCGACTACGGACGGTGACATATTTGCCCAAGCTTCCGCTAAGTACCTCTTTATATGGCGCTTTGGGTTGGAGGCTTTTTTTTGCTGGTCCTCCTGTCCCTTTCTGGCTCTTCTATCGATCTCCAAATTAATAAATCCCTAATATAATACCAGACATTGGTGCAGATACAGATCCGTGCTGTTTTGTAAATTGATCGATGATTATCATTTGGCTGCTTGCTATTGATGTATAAGTTATGTATATACTAACCGAAGGAAACAACCTACGACTATCAGCCTCTAGGTGCGAGTCTTTCCCGCACTAATAAATAGGTACAAATCAGCGTGCAGCATTACATCTTCAGTTGCCGTTCGTTCTTTCAGCCATAGTACTGTTAATCGATAATATTTATACATGCATTGCCAGCATCAACAAAGACAAAAAAGCTGGAGAGAAGATTTCAGCTATCTGAAAAAATGACGAAGCCACATATCATGTATACAGACACAGTGTGCCCCCGAAACAATATGCTCGAAAGGACTGAGGCCAATGGACGCTCACCGCTGGTCAGCTGTGGTTGTCCACAATCAGCGAACCAGACAATAAAAAAACAAACACCAAAGTCCTCCTGAGGCGCTAGTCACGTGTGGGGACGTTACCGTTACTGTCAATCAGCGACTGATCATCTCGTCTCATACTGCATGCGATATCAACTGCTACTGTTATGTTTGGTAATCATGTACGGTGTTCCGAACTTCCGATCAGTTGGACGATTTTTCGTCTTTTGGCCAATCGCCGGCTTTTCGTCGCTCAAAATCGCGCAGGCTCTCGAATCTTGATCCGAGATTCCCTGGCTGAGTCCCGTCCGTCGATGAACTATTCGTCTGTTCTTTCAGCCGTCTATCACTCATTCTAAATGATCCCTTTTTTCTTCCCATGTCTTCTTGTGAGTTTCGGTTTGAACAGGCTACTTGATTCGGAGATGACGGTTAAGGCGTCGGCAACGACTATAGCAAGAGGACCCATTTCATTCCTGCACAGGAATTGTAAGATTGGCAGAAAGCCAGCCAATCTTCATTTTCCTCCTCTTCTCTGTTATTGTCTTCTTCATCTTCTACGATATTCTGGCCGTTGTTGATCCTACCATTGGTACCGTAGTGCTATAGGTTTTGATGATGCGGCTGTGCTCGGATTGGGTGTCTCGACGCCCTCTCGCCTCGTTTGCGACGTTCATGGCGACGCTCTGATCGGTCGCTGAGAACAGCCACCAATGGTTTCCCGTCAGTACACGAGCTTATTTTACCGTTGTTGAGACTGCTACGGCAATTGTTGTTGTTATTGCCGTTGCAATCTGAGTTTTGACGCAGCCGCCTAGTTCTGCCGTGTTCCGTGTCCGGGATTTTGTTTAGTTCTATAGAGATCTGTGTCCCTTTGCGGTCGCGGCTTTCCGCTTCGACATCCTCCTGTTCAATGTTCTTCATCACGCGATATCGAGGCAGACGGGCGAGTAGACAGATAGGCATACACCGAGAGAAAATGGGATGAACGGGGTGGGATGAAAGAGGACAAAAAAAGAGCTTCGATGGGAAGTAACAATAGTTCTATGGATAATGTTAGAAGAAGCCTAGTGTCTACAGCCGAAGCTACCGCAATAAGTTGCCCTATTCAGTAGTACAACTGTCAGGTAGTAACAAATAGATAACAACCACAAGGGCTGGCTGTGATCCGATCAGTGTAAAAACAACAAGAGTTTACTTCGTTAATGGCCGATTGTCTCCGACTGACCCCCTCCCTTGAAATTCTTTCCTCGTCTATTGCCTACATGCGTTAGTGGTAGACAGGACTTATTATTGTTCTAACTATTATCGTTGTTGTTGCGGTTACCTGTTACAGATGATGTTTTATTATAGGAAGGAAATGTTGTTTACTTTTCGAGCCGGGTTGTACTGCCGGCCGCAGGGCCGCTGTTTATTTTCCGATGAGTGTCAAAAGCTGGTGCTGCTGCTGCTGCTGCTGCTACTGTTATTATTGTTGTTGGTCAGATCGAAAATGAGATGCAGACAAATCAACGACGGGTCGTGATGCGGCGGATGGACAAGTCGGCAACGCCTTTGTGCTCACAAATGGGACCGGATCACGGTACAAGAGCAGATGATAAAAGGCTTACCGGCAACATTAAAAATTGTCGAGCAAGGGGATAGAGAACCCACGGATACTGAGAATATGTATGTGGCTACTGAAACGGCCAAATGCATCGTTTAAAAAACAATACGCAAATGGGTATTCTTGTTACAGCCGTTAGCTTATGCTATTAGCAAGCTCGGACATAGTAAGCATAGTACAGAGTGACAGATATTATGTAGGCCGTATCGTAAGCCCGAATCGAACTCATCAGAAGTAACGTGGCGGCAATACAAAGGCGCAGTTTTTACTAATAAGGTTAATTTGGGCATGTCGTCTAGAGGAATCAGCAGCATGCTGGCAGAACCGAACGTCGTGCAAATTTGGAAGCCCCTTTAAAGCAAACTAATTGTTAGAACGTCTACGAAACGTTTTTCGAACAATTAAGCGCGACCTGCAAAAATTTGCCCCCTTCAAAGGCATCTACATCTATAGCCTGACGCAAACCTACACATTTAAAAAGTGCAATGATCGAAAAACGACCTACCGTTTCTCGATACAAATTCGTATTCACATTTAGATATCAATCAATCAAATAGATATTCACGTTACAGGGCACTGGCTAAACTTACTGAGAAACCCTGATAGCCCTAGTATGGCATCATGTTGCATAGGTTCACTTTTTAGGCCAATGATATTTTCTACCGGCGGGAACATACCGCAATGGCAGACGGATTAATCGGTTGATTTAATTTAACAGCTTTTAATTTGACGTTAAGGTACATTCTCCGTCCTTTAAGAAAGTACTTTTCTATATACCCTTAATGGTCACTAGTCCGAATCCCGCCAGCGATATACGGGACCCGGAACCTGAAGGTTTGCTATTCTAATCCTGTTCGGTCTTGTTCGGTCTATGCAAATCGACCAATTCTATACTACACGACAGGTGTAATCAAACAAAGAAACAGATGAGCTCGTATATGTACATCTAGTAAGCAAATACTTCGGCCCATTCGATAAGCCAAGACCTATACGAGCTCGAATTGTACAATTATAAGATATTCCAAATGGCAAGTCGGTCCGCATGGTCACAGATGCAGCTGATACGAGTGGACTGAGCAAGGCAGTACTTTTATTATTTCGCGTCCCATAGAATTAGAAGCAAGCCGGCCTTCTAGACATTTTTGCAACTTAAGCTTCATTCGATTACAAATAACGCATACACAGGTAAGGTACCAGTAGAAGACACGTCTCAATGAGCGGACGATACCGGCAACGAGCTTAGTATTCAGACGACACACGTAAATTGCAGACACACTCACATACAGTCGTGAGGCGAACTTAGGCCTGTTTTTCGGAATAATCTGCCACTATGTTAACACGTTGCTACTAATAAACAACAACAGTAAAAGCAAGACTCGCTCTACAAAGCATCCCCGACTGCCAACAAGAGCTTACTAGAAATTCGATCAAATATTTCTTCGTAGCTTCTGCGATGGGCAGATCCAAGGTCGAGTCAAGATACTTGACTGCAAATCGAAAACAAACGGGTTTATAGATAGTTACATCGACGCCATTTTTCTCTTACTGTCACCTTTTGACCATACAGCAACTGTGGGGGATATCCGCTGTTTCATGTTAACATCGATTCTGCATGTAGGATCAATCCATTGCATGAGGGTGCAGAGAGAAGCGTTTTGAGGTTTGACTAACTGACCTCCAGACCAACTGCACGTAAACTTTGTAAATGATGATAGTTAAACACGTGTAGACAAAAACAAGCGTATAAGTCTCACAGTGCAAGCAGGCCTTCTTATACCAGCCTCTAGTCTATTATCTTTTAGGTATTTGCTTGGGTAGCTTCTTATCGTCTTTCAGGCAGCTTTTTGTCACGACAAAAACTCAGTACTAATACTTAACGGCGCAAGCGAACTTGTTTTGTTCTGTCATAGGATACGGACAACGCGTCTGCTGCGCTGTGAATCAAATATCCTACAAAGAAAATTTATTTTGAAGGATTCTAAGGGAATAACTACAGTCCTCGCACACTGTTTCAAATAATTGAAGTAGGACCTTTACGAGTCGCACCTCGTTGTTCTTCAGAACACTGCTTTGGAAAGTAAGATGAGCCTCCTTTATTCGACAGTTCGTTTATACCTATCGCTTTTTCAACTACGTTTTTTCCACGTAACAAGGAAGCCTTGAAATGGTAAATTTGTACAAATGTTAAATGAAATGGTAAAAATGTGCAAAGTTTAGAATACCGCTGAAAAAAGCCTAATGTAATCGCGCGCAAGTCAAAAACGTAAACATCGTTAATGCATGTGAGATTATTATCAGGTTTGTTGTTATGGCCGAAATTGTCCTCAACTTTCGACATCCTAAGAGAGCTATGTATAACTGACACTACCAGGCAATGTCGATATCGCTCAGGGCAATTTCAGGCCGTTGAAACGTGAGTCGACAGCAAACGTATCGGCTCTACTATACGAAACGGCATGATGAAGATAGTTGAACTGGGTCGAGCCGTACGTCTATTGAGCTGCAGCTCAATCTTCCTTAACCGCTTCGCTGACGAAGTTGGCGAAAACGTCTCAATCTTTTGATCGTTTGACGGCTGTACTGACCCCGACTGCAATTTGGGGCACCCTAACTAGTTCAGGAGGGATCGAAACAGAAACGGCGGGAAGATCGTGGTAGACGAGACCGGCCGACAGCCAGCCAAGTGAAGTATTAAACGGCGACCGCATGATTTTAGTTTGCGGACGGGCCGGATGATGGCGCGGATGTTATGCTGTTGTTGTTGTGAACGACGATACCGACAACTCGAGTTTGCTATGGAGACGCCACCTCATCTGTAAAAGATCAAATGTAAAAGCAATTTCCTCTCAACAACGACTGGCTATGTACCGTATGCACGCAATATGTAGGCTTTGCTCTTCTAAAAGTTTTTCGTTACCAGCTGTTGCGAACGCCACCGCGATTGTTTTGCAGGTTAAGTAGTACAAAAGGGTATATATATTTCCTTGACGCGTCGAACGCGTTCGACGATTTGGACATTTCTAGTGGACATTCCTATTGCGAGTGTTACTTCCGTGTACGTTTGTATCTGAAATAAGGCATGATAGGATCTATTAGGATAGCTGGAGTGCTTGGCAGACAGTGTTTTTTAGCATTGTAAGTTGTCTCGCGACTTACCGTTATCCAGCCTAACTACCCGATATCGCTGTAATAGCAGTAGTTAGACAAAAGTGAGCATCAAACATGACAGAAGCTGCAACTATACATATTTCTATTAGGCCAAGCAGTGTTGACAAACAGGAAACTGCCACCGACAATAATGGTGGAATATTAATTTGGATCTGAATAATATACGTACAACCTTGTATAAAATCAGGTCAAAAATGTAGATATTTGGATAAATATGTGTACCTTGAAGAAATAAACAGAACTGGAAAAACAAAGACAATTGTTTCAATATAGATATGTTTGACATAGGGATAAAAATCCTTTTCCAGAGCTTTCCGTTTTCGCAAAAAATGAAAAGAACATTGCCGAGCAGTGTGGTAGAATGCCATTGTGGAATAGCTTGGAAGTTGACACGGGCAAATCAAAGTGGTGGAAAAAGGTGCCTAAAAGCAGGCAGCAAGCGAATGCTATTATTCCAGGTACGCTGTTTACCTAGTGTTAAAAGTTTTATATAGGCATAAAAAGAGCACTTAAGAAAAGCGCCACAAGTCACTATCGAAGTATCGGTGTAGAGTCGAGTTGCCGTCAACTTAGAACTTGAAAAAGAAGTACGCTTCACAATATGCCGATGTCAGCTGTTCCGTACACGTACATTGTGTACCTCACATAAACTGTTTACCGGCATCTGCGCGGAGCGGCATCATATGAACTACAAAGCCAAAAAAAGTACAACAGCATAGTACCATGCCAACGGTTACAATCAAGCCGGTTCAAACGTAAGCAAAGAAACGATACCGAAAAAAAAAGGGAAAAGACTGAAAACGGGCAAATAAGAGAAAACGACATACGGCGTACGGGTGAGCGAGCCAATTACTTTGTGCCGGTCAACTAAGAGCGGTACAAAGTCTGCCTGGCTCTAGGGCAGCAGGCACCTATTCGCATAATTGCTTTATAAGCGACGGACGAGACAAGCCGCTCTGGTTAGGAGATCATTATTATTATTATGCAATCATAACGAAAAAGACTCAGCCAGTCGCGCGCGCGCGCGCTGCGCTCAAGTCAAATGCTGACAGTAGTCAACAACAACATTAATTATGGTGTACATAGGCAGACACGTAGAGATACACGTGCACCCACACAGCCATATATATATGCACAACCATCTATTATATTAAGACATTAGAGGGCGCCCCTCGAACTTAGCTTACTGGGACGACGGGTGACTGAGTGGGCCACTGTCGGCTGTCGTCTGCTAGTCGAGTGCCTTTCTTTCATAGTATATATATGCACTTGGCTGTATTCTCCCACAGGACTTGGTCAGTAGCAGTCTGACCAGTTTTTCAACTGGATTTATTGTTCACTATTCGCGCATAGCTAGCTAGTATCGCAGAAGAATCGATTCCTTTCCGATATAACAGCGCTTTTGGCGCCTCACTGTGATGCTGCACGGCCCTATCTAACAGGAATAACTTAGAAAAAATGACCAGAATTAAATAAGAGATCTCTCGTGCACTAGCCAAAACAATGCCGTGTTTGAAACTAATGGAAGAGAATTACAATAGAAAAGAAGGACAAACGAAGGTTGTATTTATACGTTAGTATATAGCGTCATTAGGAAACAAATGAAATTTGAAAGCAGGCAGCTTATTTTTCCATTAAGTAAAGTTTGTTTTGAGCATTTCAAAATACGGCGAACGATCACGTGCGCACACAGCTCGCGTGTATTCTATTCAGAATAATAAAATCCAAATAGCTACCGAATGACTAATGAATTCTCTAATTGTGAGCGTTGTTTTACTGTGTAAGTGTCCTAAAAAAAAGAGGCCAAATGAAGATTTCATATAATTATACAAGCAGCGAGATATAAGTATACAATGATATATTAACGCTCTTGGATAATTTGCCAGAATATAGCTACCTCATGTTCATTAATAATCATAATCGACTTAATGTGAAAAGTTCACTCGACGCAGTTCTTTCGTTTCGAGTTAATTCTCAGTTATTTTTCTTTGCCAACATGCTTTCGGTATTCGTTCACAAACTGTTATGTGCAGGTTTTGCTGGAATAAGCCGAGGTTTTTCCATTAAACAGACCTATAAGACAACAGAGTAACCACATTCAGTGTTCCTTTTCACAAATCCTTTATTATTGTCTGCTAGCTCTGAGGCTTGCACCCGGGGTGATGGTAACCAGACCACGTCGACGCACGGCCTCTCCCGAACGCACAGCCTCAAACGGCACTAAACAATCACACATTTGTAATACAATATGCCTAATACAATCATGCCCGATGGGATGATTTAGGCAAGTCACAGATGGCGTTAGTTGCATCGTACCTGCTGCCCAGGAAAATGAATATGTATCTGAGTCTAGGGAACTGCAAGTGGCAATGATATCCCCCAACCCGGTGATACGCACAATAAATATAATTCGTTGCAGTCATTAGTTGTGCGGAACTTTTCCGTTATTTCCTCGCACTATACACAGCGGAGCACGAAACGAACGTCAGAACGCTTTACTTGTCTTGAAATGAAAGTGTTTCTAGTTTGATAGGTATTATTATATAATCAGGCAAAAGTTACCGTCGTATTAAGACAAACCCCGGCATCTACGTCACTGATCTAACTCGTTGCGACCCAAATGCTCGCGGTGGCCGAGTTCGCTTTTAGACAAATATGTCATTTGGTATATCAGCGAATTTGAGCTAAGTATAGTATAAGGTACTTGTATACCATGAGTACGACTTTATCTCAAACAGGTACGACCAGGACGCATTTGACTGGCGCGGCTGTGTTGGCAAAATCATATTCTTGGTAGGAAAATTTGAATCAGCAACGTTTAAACAGGAGGAAGAACGCGAACTTAATTGAATCAGGGAACGTATGTTTTTTTCTGGTATCACTTAGGGATACTCTATTATCTTCCAGGTAATAAGCTCCCTCCAGTTCTCTTTGTATGGGAGCTAGAATGATATTAAGTCGCATATTAACACAGATATCTCAAGTTAGCATCCAGTTACTTGCGTGGACTGATCAATATAGTTCGATTGTCATTTTACAAACGTGCTCAACGTAAATGTTTCAAAATTCAAAAGAGGGAAACCAAATGTCTTGCTTTAACCACTACTGTCTCAGTTTCAGTCTCAAATGGAAATCACAGGCCTCTTGTAACTACAAATCTGCCAATGACGACAATAAAGTAAGAGCTTTGCCAGAGACCCGTATCTAGCGTAGACCCCACCTCAAGCTTAGGCAATACGCTTGAACAGGTTATACAGAGATATAAAGCGAAGAAGTTAATTAACACATAAAATTGGGGACAAACATAATTTTAGATGATGTCTTGTTAGTCCGTAGGAGGTGATTTGCATCCTCTCATAGTGTTAACTATTCTTAAGTGAGAACTTTAGTTGTCTCGCTAAATGAGACCTATTAAGATTCAACTTTTCATTTTTCTTTGAAAAAAAAATGAGCTTCTTTATTGTTTTAGCATCTTATAACCCAGCAATAGGCAAATACAGTTGTACTTCCTTACGTTATTAATAATAAGTCTTGCAAGGATTACCTTGATCATCGGTAGAAGCTTCTGAAACACCATTGTCGTAAAAACCCATACACGACAAAAGAATTTTTTCAGAAAAAAAAAAAGAAAAAATTCTTCTCGGACCAAGTGGACACTGGGATTGCTCAAATATTAACAGCATGGCAAATAAACATAAAAAAAGAAAAAATACTTAAACAGTGCATTGTTCATATTGGAGTAATAAACCTTATTTATTTAAACTCATTTATTAATAGAGTTCTTTTTCTGACAACCGCTTACCCTTCAAAAGAATGCACGATGTATCGTTAAATAAATATACGTAGCAGTGAATCCTATGGTCGATAGCAGAAGTATGACCACGTTCATATTTATTATGATACAATACGAGGTGTTATTTCAGGATGAAGTAGATATTCCTGAATTTCTAATTTTCATCACAGCTATCTACTTTTGCCTTATAATTGAATGACGTACCGATTGTATGGATCGACAGTAACAAATACGCTCGTCTATGAGTCGGACTAAATAATAAATATCTTCGTGAACATTCTTCCAGACGTAATCAACTGGATGCCTCTAAAATGAATATTAGCAACGGGCATAGATCTCGAAGTCATCGGCTGATAGAATCTTCACACAAGTAGTAAGACGAGAAGCTGTAGAGAAAGAGATTGTGAAATCTTCGCAATTTTCCGCCTTTGGCCAACACAAGGTTTATATTACGATTGACAGGAAAAGTATTCTCATCATCTCTCTTCTTAGACTGCTTTATCGTCGTGCGTCACTGTTTCATTGGTGTTCATTTATATACACGTTCGCTCGTACTTGGGGTGCGCACGTCTGAAATCTATTGCATAGCTTCATCAGAAGCGAAATTTTGCAGGCAAAATTGAGATGACTATTCGCCGTCAATCACAAGAAAACAGCGAAAACATTGGCGTTCCAACAAGCCGCTTCTCTCTATTATTTTCCTAATTGTTTTTCATTATTACTATCCACCTCAAACTCACAACTCTAGCACAACTATGTAACAATAGTGGCGATAACAGGTGTCACTCACCTACCAGTAAATCATTATCTGTTGTCATCATGTTGAAACTAGCATGTACAGGCGCATGCATGCTCTCAGCCAATGGTCTGGGTCTGGTCGACCCTTTTCAGTGTCATTGCTTAATACGATTTAATTCGCTCGGCGCCCTCCCGTGTTTCAATTCGGAATTGTTCTTACTTTTCATCCTCTTCTTTCTATGACTTCTGTTTTTTTCTGTTGCCGTTCGTGCTGGTCATGTAAAGGTAGTAGCCCATTTTCATCGCACATCAAGATTTGGATCCACTTCACTCTTCACTTGCCTTATAAATTTCGCCGCCTCTGTTGCTTATTTGGCTGAAGCTGCCCCGCGAGAGAAAACCGAAGGTGAGAGAGTCCGAGATTTTTATCACCGGCAGCTGACACCGGGCGTTTGTTGCTACAGATGAAATTTTATCATCAAAGATATTAACGATGACGATGACAGGAACGGTAGCAGTAGCCGAGAACTCAACAGAGGAACTTTATAGAAACAACAAGAGGGAGAGAGAGAGAGAGAAACAGTTTGTGATGTCGCTGGTTCACGGCTTTTCGTTGTTTCGTTGCCGGTATCTATGGGGCGACATTGGGTTACGTTCGTCAGGTTGGAAGACACTTGACCGACCCCGAGACAAGTGAATTGCAGAGGGAACGGCTCCGCGTAGAGAGGTTTGCGGGAGACGCGCGAGACGTTGGGCACCTGGGCGTTTCCAAAAAAACATTTTTCCAAAATAATTACACTTGACAATAGCGGCGATAGTGCTACCAGCAGTAGCGCTAATGACAAAATATTCATTCATCGCTCATATATGCGTTTCTATCTATCCTATCTATCTATCTATCTATTCGTACACGTCGTGAACATCCTATAACTATGTTATTATTAGCTAATCGTAGATAAAAATAGGGACAAGAGTGCCACTAAATTGTAGTCGGAAGCTGAAGCGACTAGCCAAATGAGCTGGTTCTGCAAAATAGCTTCCAAACATACCCCCCCCCCCCCCCCCCAAACGTCTTGGCCGCTCCACTCAGCACGACGGCGGAGCGACGACCGAAATAATAATTCGTAGCGTGAAGAGTTCTGTTTATATCGTAAAACGGAGTTGGGGGACAGATATGAAAGACGAGAGCTCAACTACCTTGTAATTTCATCTTTGTCGTAATCGTTCCATCGTGTTGTCCATCGTGAAGGACGATGGATAAGACTGCTGTACTGTGGCGGCCGTTCAGAGTGTCAGCTGGGTGTTAATAGCCCTCGGATCGCGGTACGGCCATTTCAGTAAGATTGTCAGAATAATCAAAAAGTAAAAACTGAATGCTAGTCATAAATGTCAGTGTTGTTCATTACAAAACTAAAGACACAGTAAGACGTCAGTAATTAGATACGCTTACGTTTCCGGTACTTTTGTACGGACGGCACGACCACATAGAAATTTTTCTACATGAGATTTCCTGTGGTATGCAGTAAGCGTTGAGTCTGCGTTGATACTTAAGAAACAACACTGCAAGGTGGTTCAAGCGTATTTTATGCTGCAAAGGGAATCTTCTCGGCTTTCGATACTTCAATCATCATACGTGTACCTTCAATACGAGCAAGTGATGAGATTTTTTTAAGTATTTGTATATTACGTATACAAATGTATTCTTTATTAAATAACTCATTCCAATCAAATGGACCAGCGCGAATAGGGCACAATGATTTAAAGCGATAGAAATATCGATGTCTATGAATCTACACTCTAAATATATTTATATATCTACTGTGTACGTATGTGCTAACATCTATATGTATATATAGCCTGACTTGAAAGTTTTCCTTGTGCTTTGTTTCTAAGACCGTATATAAACGAGATTTGTGAGATGAGATGTGCAAGAGGTACCATCATGCTTATTTAGCATGACCACCATCCATTACGATTACAGCTTAAATTCAAGACCTAAATCACCAACTAGTCTGCAAATAGCTCTTTTGCGTCAAGCGATATTAACAGACAAACTCACTAAAGGCCGCTCAAATACGTAACATGCAAGAAATTCTAGTATTATCAAACTTGGGCTGATAACAAGCGAAAAACCCCAAAAAATATTGTATCAGATGATCAGAAATAGCTTTTCGAGCAGCTCTAATCAATTCTCGCAGTGGTTAAGTTTAAACTCTATCTAGGGTCTTCTTGTTTACTCATTAAGATCCTACTCAGATTTTTGCGAAGTCGCATAAAGACTAACAAGAATAAGATTTCGGGAAAAAGAAAAAAAAAAAAAAACTTTTCATCTTGGCGGTAATTTGTCCAGCGTTGGGGGATACGGTAACAGTTCATTTTGGCTCAAATTTCAGAAGTTACGTTGGCTATGGCGAGTTTGTGCTTTTATTGTAGGAAAAATTGGCCTTTGTCAGATAGTAGGAGTAGTGGGTGCGTGCACGGCCGTCACGACAGAAAGCCCGCCAAACTTTTTCTCAATTTAAGCGCATCACCCTGTATATATTGGGCTCCTTCTTGCAAAGTTGTTTTATCTTAGCTCAGACAAAGCGGGAGAAAACAAGCACAAACGACCAGGACATCGCGACGATCGCCATCTAACTGCAACTCATCTTGCCGTTCCTCTCATCGTTATTTTTACTAAAAGCAGCAGATCCTCGCTGGGCGGTGGTATGAGTAGGAAATGTCCCTCAGAGAATTACTTTTGATGCTGCTGTTGCTATATTCGCACATCTGCCTTTCCGCCAGCGTAAGGCCGACAGACGATGGCGGGACGACGAGCGGAGATGGCAACGCCCGCCGCCTAAATCCATCGTCCTGTCTTTAACATCTCAATCTAGCGCGCTCCACCCGAGCGTTTCCGCACACTCCTTCTCTCTCCATCGTCAGCTGGCTAGCTGACATAATGCTTCTTTTGCTGTTCCATTACCTCTACCATTGCTACTGTTAGTAATGCTTCTTGCTAGTTGAAATTCTCGCGCCAATTTCGTTCAAATATATATGCAGTAAGCGTCATGTTATTTGAAAGTGTCAGCAGCTTTTGTGAGCCTGGCGGGGGGTGGTTTTCTTTATCTGAGCGGAGCACCATGACGAAAAGGACCCACTCACTTTAGTCGCACTCATAGATACGTAGGCTTACGGACTCGAGTTGTGGACGGTGGATTGCGGACTGCAAACTGAAGCCCAATCGCCAAGTGATGGGTGATAGCGCTTAGTACGGATGTATTAGAGAGGTTCAGTAAGCAGCTCCAGAAACAACGCCAGGCCAGTAAAAATAGCTGAAGACTAGTAATAGCGGAATAGGCTCTGCCAGCAAGCTTGTGACGTTTCGGTCAGTGATGCTGACACTAATAATAGCGGCGTGTTCAGTTCAGCTGAGACGCACCCTCGAAACATGCACGAAGCGTTCGTTTCGCCAGAAGCCCGCGTCCGATTAACACATTCGAACTTCGCAGGAAGCCCATAGAAGTCATCCAGCTAAAGTTAGGGGCTTCGGACTGTGACTGAACTCTGAAGACAGCAGGCCTATATCTCCGCAGCTGGAGACGTAAAATACCGTGAAGAAGAGAGAGAGGCGTGTGAATGTTTGATGAGCGAATGCGTCTAGACGCCTGAGTACCGAACGAATTGTTAGGAAGGAAAGGAATGTAGACTGGTTTACCGAAGGAGTTTCTGATATTGTTGTTGTTATCGTCAGCTGCCCCAACGTTCAGAGCGTGGCTAACGTGCTAGAACGGTAGAACGCTATTATGCCGCACACTTTGTCGACAAAAAGTTGCAGAGAGAGTGTCCTGTCGCTAATATATTGTTATGACCTCGTCTGTCAGGCGTATTCTGTTCAAATGCGTGAAGGTGATGGCTTCGGAAAAATTTAGGGCGAGGCCACAGCAACAGTGGCGACAGCGGATCTTATTAGTCTCTTTGCTATGTCAGTTCCGTCTGCGGATGTTGAAAATCATTCGTTCTGAATGTGCTTGGCTATCACTAGTATTGTAATTTACTGGAAGGCGGCTTCAGTGAAGTCATATCTCAGGAAGCTAACGTCAAACTGAAAGCATATGTTTTAACTAATATTACTGCTACCTACGCAGGACATGTCATTTTCAGAACTACCACTTCGATATAATGTTTCTGTTTAATAGAAGCCATCTCTCGACTTACTTATCTCTTCATGATGCTCCATTTAATTTAAAAAGCAATATCTCTGCCCCGAAGCGCACCTATCCATAGAAACACAGGAGACAACAAACTATAAGCTACATTCATCGATTTAGTTAAGCGGTCATTGATAAGAGCGTATTTGAGAAGAGTTAAAGACTCTTCTGAGCAATGCTGATATATCCCTTAACCTATATATGTGCTAGGGAGCTGAATGGGTCTTCGAAAATTTATTCAAAGCATACGTCTAATAAATTAATCGTATTCATGATCTATACACTCTGTCGCAACCCTTGGGCCTGCAAGTGTGCAAAGACATCGTAAAAAAAAACTTCAGCTTCGACTCGTTTTCGTTAGAAAGCACTTTATTCGTTTTCATAAAATCAGTAGCAACAGCTACCGCAGTATTCAGCAGAATTCACTGCTTGTTCTTATGCCCATTGAGGAAAAAACGTACGCAGCTATACCCAGAAGTGTCTAAATAGTCGTACAAAACAACTAATTTGTAGTCTATCGCCGAATCTAAAAGTCACATTTGAGTTTATGTATGAGATATTACATTTATACCTCCGACCTTTTCGAACTGCTATCGAACGCAGGCCAACAATAGGTCACATCGAGCAACTAGCATGGTGTGACAGCCATATATTTAGTGGACGGATCAACGTGTCCGTAAGCGAGTGGATGGTGTCTTTTGTATATGATATGATCGTCCGCGCAGCAGATTCCATTAATCACCCGGCTATACGGGGCATAGCGGGAACATTAAGCGCCACCAAGATAGCAACGATCTATGCGAGCCAGGCTTAGTTGGTGACAGCTAACTTCTATTGTGGTTTTAGTTGTATCCACTGTTGCCAGAGCACTACGTTGTTCTTCTGTAGCCGCTGCGTTCGGTCCTGAAAATTGAGTCATCTCCTGGTCAACGCGCGCACAGCGTGACTCCTTCTCGCGATCCGTCTCAGGTTCGACGCAGGGCGCCTAACCGGTCCCCGGCGTTCGTGAATATATATGTGTGTGTACGCGCATCTCAAACGGCTTGTTCTCGTGTGAATTGCTGCATATCACTATGCCTGTCCTGCTTGCCTTATAATGGGACAAGATAGGGCGATTTCTCGTCCATTGGTTGAGTCACAGTCATTGAGGCCCGCAGTGGCTATACATATAGAGCTTGAACTGATGACCGGATTGACACCGGTAACGTTCCACAAGTAGATTCGTCGTGCTTAGTTTTTCTATTGTTTCCTTCCACTGGCCAGCGTATTACATGAGCCGTACATGTTATGACACTGTCTTCGAAAAGCCAACAAATATCGCAACGTTATCTTATTATTCTGTGATCATGTTGGTACTAGAGTTCAGATCGATGGCAGCTTACGAAGTCGATGTTTTTCATGCTGGTTTAAGCGAATCTGATGCTAAACTCGAAGATGACACGGCCGAAAACCGCTATACCATTGTTGATGATGCCGCACCCGCTTCCATTTTCTAAGCGTACTTACGTCTCACATGTATTCAATGATATGGCGTTCTGAAGAAAAACATATTGGACACTGAGGAAGACATGTGCCCCACAGCACGTAGATACATTTATGAAGTTCATGCGGCTTTACCGGTTTTTTTCTGCGACTTCCTTCAGCTAGTTTTAGTAGTAGCGAGGCGTTGCTTTGTCTCCAACAGGCCAATAGCTAGGTTTGGACCAGCGTTTTTCGAATCATGCCGGTCACATAAAGCAACTATAGCAACAATCATAGACACGTGTACTGATTCATCGGCATTATGAAGGTACCTCTCGGCTCAACCTTCTAAGCGACCGGTTGAGTTTGTTGTACTTGTTATTGCCGTAAAAGAGTTCGAATGTCTAAAAGAAAAGAATCTGGCTTAAAAAACGATGAACGCTTCTGTGCTACTACTTACGGGCCGCCGTTGTTGCTGGTTTGAACGCCTAAATGAAATGAACTGTAGATGAAGCCTATATTTGACATTGGGAGCAAGCAGCGACCACTAGAAGAGGCATACGGGGGGCGCCTGGAGGAAACGTAAAGATGAATGAACCAGATGTGCATCGATATTTGAAGGTTCTGATTCTTGCACCCGACGCGTCGCTAGAGAACAGCCGGAGCCTCGACGTAGTTTTTTCTCGGCCTTAAGTGACCTGCCGTTAAGCCTACTACCGACGTCGTCGCCGGCTTCAATTTGTGCTAATGTTTCAGACAACCATTTTTCATTCTCAACAATGCCAATATGCTTGCCCTTTATTTTACCATTGAACTAAGGACCACCACAAGACGAATGCTGGTATTATTTGCGATAGTTTAAAACTGCTTGCTTTCTTGAAGTTTGCTCGGTGGCAGCCTAAAAAACTCGAGATAATGCGAGAACGTTAGGTGAGCCATTGTTGCTGGGAACAAACAGAATGCTGTGTAGGTTACAGGTTAGTGTGCGGACACAGGTGTTGACGTTTTCATCAACTTGATATTTAGTCCAGATTCAGGCAATTGTCGAAAGGACAACCGTCAAGTTGCTCAGTAACCTTGCTTGTGATTAGACTCGTCTGCAGCTAAACTAATGCAATGTTTGCCCCTAACATAACTAATATCTTGATCGATGGTGACAACTAGGAACATACAACTTTTCTGGGCAACTCCGTTAGGAAACCAACTAACGAAATTATCAGTGAAATTATGTACGTGCACATATACATGTACACATACATTGCGTAAAACGCATTTAACTGTGAAATAATACATACCATAGTAGCGTTTTATCAACGGTCGTTTTACTGTGGCTTTTCGAATTTTTAATATCTGCGTTATCGAAGCAGATGCCTACGCCATCTATAAAGGGACGCCATGAGTATGTCAGTATTAAAGAAGCTATTTTTCATCTATCTACACACCTTACCTTCTATTCAATACTTTTGCTTAAATATGATCTAATTAGATACTTTATAATCAAAATCATTAGGTCGTCGACGCGACACACCCAGATCTTTGATTCCTAGAGCGCCTAGATTTGGTGCCAAGTCGTATCCCTACTATGGACAGGTTCCATCGACATACGATATCGCAGATGACAACATGGCTTCAGGCAAATGGAGGGTATAGAATCTACTATGACACAGAGAATTTCTTCGAGTGGGGTAGGCATTTCCTGACAAAGTAATGCCAGCATCTGGAGCGGTTCCTCTAATCGCTAACAGTTGGCCTAGGTCTAGTTTGTGGACTGTCCACAGCAGTGAAATAGAAAGAACAACAATGAAAACAAAGGCTACATTGAAAGTTTACTTAAAATTATTACCCCATCCATAGACGAAACACACGGTCTCGATTGACTGGTTTATGTTATTAATTTTCCATTTTTGAATGCAATATAACGCGCTGCTAAACCATGCCGTTATTTATTTCGTAATTTAAAAGACTTATCATATGCAGTTATATGTTGATATATAATTGTATGTACTTATACGCTCTTGCAATAGGTGCTTATTTATGCACATAGCAAATCACAAAAACGGCTGAAAAATCTATCAGTATAAATGCCTGTACTGTTTAAAAACGTCGGTTTTCTCACAGACAAATCATAGGAGAAAGCTAGACCTAGACACTGTCGAACGCTCAGAATTAAATGACGAAACCTACGAAAAACTATTCTATCTCTATAAAAAGGTACCTTGCCTGTACCTACATATTGGGCAAATAAGCAGAATATGTACGTTGCGAGTCAACGAACGTAGGAACTACTTGAGTGAAGTACACAATGTCAGAAAGTACTATAATTGCATATCCGTTTAAAAAATAATAGCCTAAACTTATTAAAAGAAGGTAAAACGTACAAATGGCCAAAGCGCGTCAATATACTATTTGATACATATGTTTTCGGTATCTAAGTGTGACATGTGTGTGGACCACGAGATGAATAAGGACTGGGCAGTCTGCGTGACTTTCTCCAAAAAAAAACAACATGACTTACAATGCCTTTATTATAGTTCCCTGAACTTCTATGGGAAGTTCAACGAACTAGTTGAATCAGCTTAACTAATACTTTGTCTATAAACGTATTTGCATTTCTCTTAGAAAATGTTGAAAAATTATAAAGCAATGTACACGACGAATAAAATAGCTCACATGCGTCTGCAGAGCTCACGTAGCTTACCTGATTCAGCATCTCGCAGTGTTCACCAAATAAATAATTTATGTGCATAGGTCACTGGAGAGGTTCAGTTGCATTTTGGAGGTAGATCTGATTAACAGAAACCTATAGGAACCAGTGAGGAATTGTTACATATAAATTAGCTTCACGATTTAGCTCTCGATCAATAGTCGAATCCAATAGAGCACTATAGAGAGCGTCCTCAATACCTGAAACGCGCAGACAAAATTCTGGTAGGCGTCTGCTGTATCTTCGACAATCATCGGTCGATCGGCTGTCTACTGACGGCCGTACAAGATCATGGACCCATTTCGCTGCCGCACCCAAGCCAAACATGAAGATACTAAAGCAAGGCAAAAAGTAGGGAACTCCCGCCGATTTTTCCGCCTTCAAAAGGGATCACCGCGTAACTAGCTAGGCGGATGGACATTATGTGTAACTGCTAAATATATGGCCATACGAACACGCCCGTTGTCTTGAGCTGGACCAGATGAAGACGTCATGCATGAGGTCCTCCCTTTGGTCATCCCCTCCCTCTTCGTGCGAAGACAATCCTTAGCGTTAATCTTCTTTTCTATTTGAGCTGATGAAGTTCTTACGGGGTGCCGCTTCTCACTCTTTCTTACATATGATATACCGATCAAAGGCGCTTCTCTGGCTTGATCTATGATATTAGACATAGTTAAGTTCAGCATATGCATACCCTATTCTCACTTCCTCTGCGGAAGAAACTGCCGAAGTTCGCTCTAGGGTAGATGAAGACAAGACAGAAAAGAGAACATAGCGCACAACACGATCATCAAACTATCATTGTGGCGAGGGTGAAGATGGAATAGAGGCCAATACTCCCCGTCGACTTGACCAAATGGGTTTGGTTTTTTTCACAGACATGCTGAAGGTGATTAGGTCTACACATAGGTGTACAATAGAAATCTCGGGAAAGAAAATGACGCAAGATGTGGCGGCCAGTCATTGCTAGGTCGCTAATTGATGGGCACCTAGACATCTGGATCATGGCCACGTTTCGTCCATTGAGTGTGTGCCAGTTATCGGTAGGCCCATGACTTCTTCGCTTATTATACACCAGTTATCCAATTCAACGTAGTCCTTTGGTATAGAGGGGTATAGAGGAAGGCGGTGGGGTGAAGACAACAGCTGGAACAAAAACGGCGCCGACATCTTGGCACTTCACTTGAATTTCTGTAGAACTAAGTAAAAGCCTCCGATGCTTCAGCTGCGTCCACTTTCTTTTAGACAGCATTTGATCAATAGGTGTGTTAATAGCCGAAAACTATGGCGGCCAAGCACAGACCAATGGATTCATCGTAGTACAAAATGGCACGTATATGTAATCATGACTACACGAGTGGTCCAAATTGCTGCAAAAAACTTTGAGTGGTGCTTTTTTACGCAGACAAAAAATTCTGCATAAGCACTACGGTATGCCGGACAACAGATGCGGTATGGAACAATAAACTGCGTACGTTTAGAACAAAAAGTCGTTTTGCATTCTGTTCTCTTTTATTTCCGGTAGTGTTAAAAAATAGCTAGCAACGACTCGAGTCACATATCTGGATTCGTCCTTTAAATAGGTCGTACGGTAATACAGGGTATTTTTGTGATAACGTTATCAGTAGAAAAATTTCAGCGCCAAAATTAGAGTACCCATCTAGGCTTTGCTATACAACGAAGCGTTACGCTCATTATGCTCAAATGCTCCCCGAATCGTCAGGTAAAGGTGCGCCCTTCACCACTAGGGCTCTTTAAAACAGTTAGTGTTACTGAAGCATTCGATATATTGCGCCTTTTACCCTATACTAATATAGCCACTAAGTTTTTTTCTTGCTGGAGGCATTCAATCAGTCGTTGTCGATGAAGTAAGACGTCAGTGGCAGGGTACACCCCTGCCCATAAAAGCAGCTAAATCGATAGATGAAAAATGAAACTGAACAAAATTTGCCAAAAACATTAGCCCCTGCCACCAACGTTCAGGCAACATACGACTGGGTAAAGCTGTCTGTAAAATAAGCAAAAATGAATCTTTTAACGTTTTTGTTCGGCGCCACTTAAGATATTATTTGACAGTTTTCCTGACAAAAAAAAAGGCCCATACTTAAGCTACCTTCAGGAAAAAACACTCGTAGGATTTGCTTGCTGTCGTATTGGGCTAGTAGGTTTTCTTGAATGTACGCATTACAAAGCTATTTGAAAAAAACGACAAAGGTTACATTGTAGCTTTGACTGTGCACTGGGGATGTGTCGACGATAGGCCTTTTTTTCACTTCATTTACTTATGTGTATGGGTTGTACAGTAATGAGTCAGAAATATTCCGCACGACCAAAATATATACCCTTGGGCCTAAACGTATGATCTAAATAGAATTAATAAACAGTCTGACGGGCCTATATTAACATCCAAATAACAGTCAAGGCCAAATCTTAGTTATTTCAATAAACTGTGCCAAATCGTTGCGCTCATAGGGTATGAGCTCTTTTACCAGCTTCGCCCTATGGAAGCTGCAGAAGTTTTTTCTCTTCAATTTTATGCCCGGTATTGACGTCAGCTATTGCTCGACGTCCCTAAGCTTTGCAGTCAACTTTTTTAGGAACATGATTCTACTTCGAAGTTTTAAATACATATTACCGGGAAACCTGCGTAGAGAGTGATACGTTACTAGTCCTTAGTAAGATAAATTCAGATATAAGCTGAGAATAACGTTCTTTTTGTCTAACAACCATATTAAATATAATGTCATATAACAAAAATAGTAATAATAATAATTTTTGTCTTCAAATGTCAAACTGTTCAAGTGCGTTTTTCTTCCAACATTACGCTTATTTTACCATCAAGCGTACGAAACTTTTCACAACGCATTTCTCTCATAATATATTCTTAGGCAGCTTAGCTAGCCTTTACCGGTGTCCTTTTCCCAACTATTTTATTAACCTGTTAGCCATTTTCGACGCCAGCCTTCGTAAACTATATATCTAGCTTAGAATTGATAAAAGATGCCCGGAGCAGTCATTGAAGGGCATTGAAACAGCTACGCAAAAGTGTGTGCCGCGTGCCTTATGAGGATCAATATCTCTTCGTAGGGAGAGTCTGAGACTAATGAACAGCCAAGATAAGCATACATAAAATTTATGAATCGGCATTTAGGTCTAGATACAATGAATACTTCAAAAGCCAAACAGAGTAATAAGAAAAAGCAAACCTTTACATATGCTTAAAACGATGTTCTGAGATAGAAAGAACGATCACAGTTTCGACGGTATTAATTTGACAGACTAGTAAATCAGGCCATTTTGTTCAAATTAACAGTCTTGTGCTCAAACTGACTTTATATAGCCTGAATTACCTGTCAGATAAGTTAACAAAGTGCCTGAAGCAAATACACCGGTTAGCTACATGCTTTCTTCGACAAAAAAGGAAAACCAAATCTGAATGACCCTAGTCTTCATTTGGTTTCCGTTCCTAATCCAACTCCACACTATTGTTCGACTATGACACAAATATAAATGTCTTATTTTGGAACTTTTCATTGTTTCACATAAGTCATTTCTGTAAAGACAACAGGTTTTTTATTTTTTAGATACGGCCTGCCAGCCTAATTTTGTCAGCCACATCCTGGGTCCTAGCTCACGAACCCGCTAGCTTAACTCTGGCATTTAGCAGCACATTGAAATCGTGCCTTCAGTCCTTTTAGAATCAGGCATCATTTTGGATTTATTAGCATCGAATTATAATAACACTGGGTAAGAATGGCGACTACTTGGGCTGACACAGACTTTTACCAAAACTGAAAAACCTTTCGGCTCATCTTTAGCGTGTGTTTCACAACCTTAATCGCTTTAACGCCACGACTACGTGTTGTCGAAACACCAACCGTAATCTAATTACGGTCTGTTCGCAGAAAAGAAGAGGGATAATGTTTTCTCTATCTTGATGTACGCGCTCGTTGCTATTACTTCTCTTTGCCGGAAGAACAAGCGTATTTCGTTCTGCTTATGAAAACTAGTGGAGAAAAATGCTCTTACATAGAGTGGAGATGTCGCGTATCTCAGATGTCCTCCTTGGGGCACGCATGGGCCACAGGGCAAACGTAAAAAGACGACGGAAACATGGTTATCTTTGCACAACTGATCCTTACGACACACTATGTCCGCACGTATAATGATCGAATTTTCCTTGAGGTTGCTCTCGTGGTACTTTTAGCCATTCGGCCGCCTAGTCAACTGTATAGCCTCACCCGCTCCTACGCACTGGTTCGCTTCCTCTAGCGTTCTTCCCATGCTTTGCCAGGTCTCTCGATATACGTTTCCTGATAGTGCGCTGACTAGATTATATTGAATTAATTATATTATTCTTATTGCAGTTAATGCCTTACTATGACCAACAGTCGTTGCTGATCAATGGACTACGAGTCTGTCGATCTACAGCACTGGCGGTGGAATGATCCGTGCGCGTATTTCGCCCTTTCGCGCCCTTCTGATAACCCTGAATATAATCGAGTGATAGATTTATTGAGAAACTGCTCTTACAATGGCGACTTTCATGGTGAAACTGGTATCGATGGCGACCCGTCGTTCGCATCCGGATAATAAATAGACGGCGGGAAGACTCCTACACCGAAGACCCGGACCGCGTCCGAGACGTGAGCCCACCGCAAGCAGAGCCCGCGTCTTCGCTGAAAGGCCACATCCATTAATTTGGCCTTCAATACTCGAGACTGTGTACCGCTGCTATTACGAGCACTACAGGGGTAAAGAACGAGGAGTTAATGTGACCTCAAAGGTTTATTTTCATGATAAACGTATACCTGTGCTTAAAATGGTTCCTACAGAGTCGCTTATTACGATTATTATCGAATAGCACCACAACATAATAGTAATAAGAATGGCATCGACTTATACATTAGTGACTACGAACATTTACATTCAAGTATATACTCCTGTTGTTTTCGCATATGCTTCGTATGACATACATGTATTGGCCATTCCTTTTTTCAACTATTCCTTCGTCTTGTTGCAGTTGAGCCGCCGATCTGCTACTGTTAATCAAGTGCCGTACTCCACTGGTATTGTTCCACATCCGACATAAGTTATAAGCCCCTCAAGAAAGCAATATGGTTTCGCTTTAACGAAATACAAACTTTGACTTTGGATGAAACATGGGAGAAGCCGATTGTTTTGGAGCTATTGTTTGATTTTATACCGATTTGACGAACATAGAATAAGGCGACTGTCACGCTCAGATGGTCAGCCTGGTCTTAGATGGTCAGAATGTTCAAAAAGTGAATTCTGCTTTAATATTATATGAGTTTGTATGAATGTATAGAGAAATTTACCTAACGCCTACGGTGACCAACGACGAGCGGCAGCATTCAAAAACAGACCTAAACAGCAAATAGTAATAAGATATCGCTACGTACGGAGCAGAGTTTCCACGAAACACGTGACGTCTATATCTAAAACTTCGTAGCTCTAGATGTAATCAATACCCATCTTTAAACCAACTAGCATATTCAAATGCTTAATTTTTCATAGCTCTCTGTATATGGATACAGGTACTAACATCGTACGTATTTTACATTTACATAGATGTGAAGCTCGTATGAAGCAAAGATCGTTATTAATAGAATGTTTTTATATTCTTTAGCAAAAAACATTTTCTTAATGATGTTATTTTGTCTTATTCAATTGAATGCATTAGATATTTACTCTCTCAGGAATATAAATACCGAAGCTGAGTTACTGCCTGATGTGTGGTAATGTGCAGCATCATAGCTGTACAACACTGGCTTGCCTTCATTTATAAGCACCCAGACTTTTTAACCTAATTTTCGGCACAAAATTCATGCTTGAGTCTACGCAGCGAATTTCACTAAAAACTATCATTTTTTTCATATTTAACCCAAAGCAAACTCGAACCTGCTTAGCCTGATCCCGGCTTCGTAACCCAAATTGCTTCTACATGTTGCACCGCTTAATTATACTATTCTGTTATTCAATTGAATGATTCAGTTTTCTCGATGCTGTTTTCCCGTTAAATATAAAATATCGATATATTTCTCAATCCTTTTCTAAGGAAAGTTCGAATCCAATAACAGGTAATATACATGGTCGATTGTTTTTTTTTTTTCGAAAATGTACTCTCTATGTCTTTTTACTCTGCTAACAAAAACGTATATATATATAACGCGTCCAATGATACGCCAAGACGAACGAAACATTCTCGTATGTGTAGAGGTACATGTGTAAGCCCAGATCAATTCGTAAGCGGTCCTAACGATTTCTGTGAGTTTCGTGTACAAGCTTGGTTTGTCAAGGAAACAGTAAGAACGAAAAGACATGTGTAGGAATTTTTAATAAAGTTTAAAATAACTAAGCTAAGAATTTGTGAAGTATTTAGGTGTACACGTGGCTTCCTTTTTCTAGCTTTAAAAAGTAGCCACAAACGTGGACTTTGGAAACGAATCAGTTTATTAGTTCCTTTGATGGATTCGAGTACGGTATTTTTACCCGAAAGCGGTTGAGAATTTCGAAAAAAAAATTGGCGTTTTTATATTTCTTGCTTAGCTTGTGCCTTGAGAGGCCAAACATGGAATTACGTGGAATTTTTAAAGTTAAAGTAGGTTTTAGCTCGAAAGAGCCAAAAAAAAATAAAGCAGTAAAAACTAAGCCAATGTGATTGAATTGTAAAGATTTAGTAATAAGAAACCCAGCAATATGAAGAAACGACCCGGACAACGTGGAGCACATATTTAAACAGTGCTACAGCAGAATTACATCAAGAAAGCCGCAATGTGAACGCACGAAGAACTGCAAAGAGGTAAACAAGGCAATGTAACACGCTGCTATTGTAATTATAACGAGTTGGAGCTGGGAACTTGGCCTCCAGCCAAGCAGATCTAAAGATATTTTAGGCTAGAATGGGAATGGAATAGAGTTGGATAACTCTTTGACGTCAAGTTATGATAGAAGTGGATGGACAAAGTTGTAAGCAGAGGTTCGCATTAGTAAAAGGTGCTGTACACCCGTGGTGCCGTCATACAGGTCGGGCGGCACAGCCAGAGGGCACGAATATAGCATAAATAGGCATTGTGACTACTAATTGTTCCGAATAAACTCGTGTATCTTACAGAGAACAATGATTCAGCTATTATGAATTAGTCGTGATCAAAGTATACTTTGTACAAAGTCAATGCACATCGTACTCAGTACTGTATATTAGCAGCGTAGCCTGTCTTTATAAAGCGTTTATGAAACCCCTTGTCATAAAAAAGGTTTCCGTCACTTACGCCAAATTCGATCCCTTAGTAATATATATATATATATATATATATATATATATATATATATATATAGATATATATAAACTACCGCACTGTTTGGAATGAGCTTCCTGAAGTGATCGTTCAGTCAAATAAAATGGCATAGTTGAAGATAAAAATAACAATGATAGATCAACAACGAAACCCTATCAATGTTAAGACGTTTAAAATAAGGAGACTTCGAGCTAACATTAACTGACTCGGTGATATCCATTTTTATTATAATAACTGTTATTATTGATGCAGCCTTTCTTGTTACATTCTAAAATACAGTGCTTTGCCGTCTAAAACAGCAAGTTATTATAATGAATTTTCGGTAATGTACATAGTATATTATATTTTTTGTCAGGACATATATAATAT
>NW_019215000.1:0-35018 GCF_002532875.2 Varroa jacobsoni | reverse complement strand
ATATATCGCGTAAGGTATTCTAAAGCCAGAAAACTTTGAGAGGAAAAATATGCCAGAATTTTCACCGACACGTTGCTTTACACACCAGAAGAAGTGTAACTGCGCAGTATTCTCCAAATTCAAGTTAATCGCACCGAAACTCGTCTAACTATCTAATTGAAGATCCAAGTTATTTAGAGTAGTACGTAACGACCCTTGCGAATTTCATCCGACTCTCTGGGTGTCTGACACCGCTACCTTGGGTATAGAGACATTATACTTTTGCTAAACTGTACGTAAAGCATTAAATCGATCGGCAGAAAAACAAATGGGGTTGCGACATAAAGAATTATTCATGGATTGTCATAATGCACAATCGATATGTTTCGGTAATACTGCTTACGCTAATACGGTTCGTAGAATATCCTTCAAAAGCAAAATTAACGACCACAAAAATACAATGCCTTAGTTTACGTGGGCATATATTTCCGCTAGATTGGTTTTTTTCTTTTAGAGAAGTTAATTCCTTCAGTTTTATTATAAAATCCGCAATTGGCGGCATCTTGTTTCCTATATATGGGCGAAATACAACGGCTCACCTAGCCCTTACGGTGGCCATACAACATGAATGGATGCAGTGGCTTTTATAAAACACATTCGCTTACAATTGGTCTTGGGAGTTGTAATATTTCAACAAGCGTAAGAGTTCATGTAGACCAGGTAAAGTACAGAATCCTTATGGCTTTATATTCGTTTAGTTAGGGCACATTGGAACTTAGGAAACTATACTTGTAGTACTATATAACACGATGAATGACTTATCGTCCTATTGGTGGCCAGTTTGATTCACGCGCCCTTTGAATATCGGCTTGTCGAAGTAGCTAGGATGGAAGCTAAAGCTATGTACTTTGTCAGGGCTCTCCATGAGGTGAAACATCATTCCGTTCTTGCAGAAAATGTCAAAAAGAGGGTATACCTTTCGAGATACAGCGTCACCGAAGTTCAACCGGATGCTTCTCCAGATTTATGTTTCATGGTAGTATTAAATGTATTAGAAATTTCGCAGTGAGGTAAACTCAAACATTACAAAGGCCGATCAACTATTACATCGAACAAGTCAGACAGGCTAATTATACAGGCTGATTGGCCAAATGGGAAATCCTAAAAACATTTTTTAATTAATCAAACTGATACAAACATACTTCTGCGTAGCCAGTGAACGTTTGATATGCCCAAGAACTTGAGACGGGACCCTTCGATGGTGATTTCGGTATAAACAGCCACACCCTGGACTGACGCTTAAAGTCCGCTACAGCATCTTGTGTTAACATGTTACCGTTACATCATGCGCCAATCGATACGCTCAGTCATACAGATTTAAGTAAACTCAGTCCAAATAGTGCCCACTTTTAAGACCAATTACAGAGCACTGAAGCGAGACGTCTTCAAGCGATTTATAGCCTATAAAAATGGGTGTTATTCGACAGGGCAATAAAGAGATGGCAAATATTTTCAACCTGCTAACGTACTATATAATATAGTTGCGAATACCACCATTTGGTAGCACCATCTTTTACAGCATACGTCTTTGGGGCATACGTCTGGTACAGCTTTTCGCAAGCTCGGCTATGAGTGCATCCCGTTGTTACACATTAGTTATTTCTTACGAACATCTTGAACATATATATACAATTTCCTATCCTTTCCGAACCCATGAGTTTCCGATTTACCAGACTTTTTCGCTTAGATTAATACATGAAGAAGCCAGAAGAAGAACGAAGGCCATGGCAGCGCCCGAATGCTACTGGCAAACTAATCCTCTACGTCGCTTTTGATTCTCAATAAATCGATATATTAGCACACTTACCTCGTAATGATGTCTTTGATTTTGTGGTTGTTATCACCGTACACTGTTCGGTATCTTCTAACTAGGAAAGAGGGTGGGTAGCTTTTGGGCATGTCAAACAGATAGCTCAACATGGCTATGCGAGTACCTATTTTTATATGAACATTGGTAAATTTGTTTGCCCCGTCTGGGCTGTGCTCTGCAGTTGACGATTCTTCCAGAAAAAGGTCATCAATACCGATTCTCCAGTATCGTAATGGTCCAACATGTTCCAGTCGAATTCCACCAATGCTGTATATATTTGCCGATGCTACAATTAGTCGTAACACGCTCTTTGGAAGTTTAATTACATATGAAGTAATCGATCTGACTGTACAAATTGCGCTTTGTACATCTAAAAATAACAACGTTCGCTCATTAAAATTAAGGTCAGTTATAATAGATGAAACCAGATTCATTCGTATTTACCTCATTGTTAGAGAAAACACGGCTATATGAGTATGAAACATATAAGATACTACTTTCTTCAACTTGTCTCACTTGCAAAACCATATTTACTTATAGAACGCTAGTACGATATCTATGGAAGCGTACCATCGCAGTGATCATTGCAGCAAGCCTCGTGTCTCGGCAATGGCCGACGGAGACCAGCCAAACGTTCGAAAAAGGCTTCGGGACGATCTCCAGACGTACAATTGATCGTGTAGATGCGTCGTCAGTCACGGGCCTGTTATTATACTATCGTGCAAATAAAATACTTTTTTTTTTCAAGGAGTGCCTTGTAGTGAATTTTACTCTTGTTTGATACTTGGTAACTAGCCCTTTTGCGGTTGAGTTTCGGTAGAAACCATTGAGTAACGGTTTAGTCCGATCACGATATTATTTAACCAATTTAGGTAATTTCAAATAATCGTCTATAATTAAGGAATCTGATAGAGAATCCAGTCGAAATCATCTAGTAACAATCAATCATAAAACTGTGTGATTATTGTTCGTAGACTGCTTCGGAGACCTCAGTGAATCTGAAATTTTTCTTCGGAACGAAAATTCTGTCTCGAACGTCTATTGCAGTTAGTTTATAGAGGGTCCGTTCAGAAAGGTCGTGTAATGGTCGCTCGGCCAACCATTCGTATCGTGGGTAGATAGCATTAATCCATTCTGGACCCCTCCGTGATCGCAGTATGGAAGTCGACGCGAAACCTTTTTGAGTTTCGCTTCCGCAAAGCGCTTCAATAATCGGCTAACCCACTGAAAATAAGGCTGGAAATAATGTTGAATAAGCCAATGACTCAGCAAACACCGGCACAATGCACGTGCACACCTGAACCACCGAAGTATGAACGTTAGATTAGTACATTTTTATTATTATTCTTATTCAAACTGAATGGTTATTGGTCACTTTCAGCCTAAAACACTGAGACGCGTCAGTTTTTCATTTAAACGTCGTTACTCACCTGACGTTGCCCCACAATACACAGTTACTTTTCGTAATCTGACCAAAAACAGGTACTGCCTGAAGCCAATTATATTGTAACTTTTTTTCCATAAAGGGCTTCACTTTATTCAGATCGTTCCCTTACTTTTTTCATTGGTATCCTGTGACATCGTTTTAGAAATTCAATTGTCATTGTATTGTAATAGCGTAATCTTGCCTTAGCCATTGTTCATATGGTTCCGATATTCTTTTACCGTACTTTAATCACTGGACAAGTAGAAAAGCATATAAGGCGGTGAGTCGCGTGTCAATAATGTTTCCCATAATAGTCTTGCCATAAATAGCAAAGGTGACTTTGACCTCTATTGAAATTTGTGACGATGGTAACCCCATTGCTATTTCTAAAACCTTGCTTCCCTTTTTCCTCGAACTTTTTTCTTCCAACAAAATGAATGGAATATAATGAGCTGATGGTAGATGTCAAATAGAAACGCGTACGATTTTCAGATGGATGATTATAGATCTGTTTGGATAATAGCAGTAGGTCATTTCTTCGTTCCGCATTCGGCATGATAGAAGGTAGAGGTCTAGAATGGTAACGAAGACGCAACGTACGTTGTTAACTAGGACGGATTTGATTATACGTACAGGTATTTTAAAGTTGACGCATGCAGAATAACGAAATCACTATTTAAGTGCTAAAAAAGTTAAGTCTGAACAATCGAAAAGTCTTGAGGGAGGCTCTAGAATTTCGAGCCCTAGATTGTTAAAATTAGTACTTAAATAAGTGTTGAAAATAAACGCATGAAGGAATGCGATACTGATAAATATTACATATTTTCATAAATAAGATAAAAAAACATTGTATGACGCATATATCGTTTTCTGCCAGCGCCTTTTTATGCCAACAATATCTTTTATAGCAACGAAACAACGTTTTCTCTTCCATAAACAAGTCGCCCTTAAATGATCAGTTTTGTTAAGCGATATCACGTACATCCACTAACAAGGCTAATAAAATAAAGATAAACAGATATATATATATATTTAAAAAATCCACTCGAGACTTTAAAATTATAATAGACATTATCCCGTACGCGATGCTATCTGAACTAATAATCTGCATACTCAATTGACCATTGTTCTGTATGAAACTGAGCTGGTAATCGCAGAAAAACTTTGAGGCTCAACTTAATCTGCGTTGGCATTTTTCAAGTCGCCGTGTTGCATGAGCCCCATTTGTCGGAGCCTCGAAGTAGGCTCATGTCGGTACAAGATAGACTTAATGCGGTCGCTGATAGTGATGCTTGCCAAAAAAGAACAACTCACATCTCTAAAATGGTATTTCCGATTGTAAGAGAAAACTTTCCGACTTACGGCGGCCTCCGTAGTTGATTATAGCTTATTTTTGTTACAAGGAAGTTCCTTCAGGAAGATCACACTGTTTTTGTTAGAACAAAAAAATGGTGCTCAGTAGGACAGATCTGTTCATTACTTCATCAGATCAAGGCGTGAACACATAGAGAATTTGTGTCGTCAAAGTTGCACTAGACCGAGCCAAATAAAATATGTCTATTGTTTAATTTACGCCAAACATCCCGATTTCTATAAAGACTATGCGACGTGAAGATGAAGATACTGTCTTCGCTGAATAGCTCGCCTGAGAGACAAGGTTTTTCTTGAAGGTCGCCTAGTTGACGTGAGTTAATAGCTTGCTTTAGAGGAAACCCTTGTGTTAAACAAATACATGTCCTTAGCAGTACGATCCTTACGTAGTGCATTTCTCAGAACTTACGAAAATGCGGCGTCGGAAAATGCAACTGCACACGTACCCAGGCAGAAATCAGTAAGGCCAAACATCGGCACATTTTCGCAGTTCATACGCATAGCTTTTTTCCCCTAGTGAGTTCTCCTACAGAACGGTATAGTCTGGGCGGCTGATGCGCATCTTTTCGACTGCGTTAAGCTGGTAACCACTACTGCAAAGATCCTGCCGCAGTGGTTCAAATCTCAGCGTTGGCAAAAATTATCAATCACGAATGTATTAAAGTTATTAAAGACAATAAGGAATCAGAGAAAACAAAAAAAAAAAGCAAATTCGTAGCTGCTTCCATGGTTTCCGTGTGATTTTATTGGTTGGAAAAACGTCAGGTAGCACCGATCGCGGTTAGATTTTTACAGAGGCAAGTTGTTGACGCTATATACAAAGGTATAGATAATTATCAGCATTTGTCCATATCAATTAAAAGTGCTAAATAAGAATAGATCTATAAGTGATTTTATAACACTCTTTCGTTAAAAACGAGTAAAATACAAGAATTATCATCTGGGGCCACAAAACCAAGTGCGTATATTATGAACAATTCCACCATAAAGAAAATAAACTACGATGACCAGGCCAATTCGATTTTCGTAGAACCTGTGTTCCTCGTAAGGCTCGTGTGCAATCAAGAAAATAAAAAACTCCGAGAAAGTTTACGACCCCAAACTCCATCAGCTTCTAATTTACACGGCCTGATTATGACTCTTTGGAAGTCGTACTTGACTCATAGATACAAACAACGTTGATTAACCCATAGAGCACAAAGGAACTCGAACTGACAGTAGGCTTCGTCAACGTATAAAACGGTAATTGCCTCAAGCAACTAGCATTAAAAAACAAGTGAATCTCAAAGAAGTGATGTGATTCAATGTTTATATGTAATCCATGAAGAAGAGCCATTTTTCAAGGAATTGAAGGGAAGTTTTCTTAAAAATAATACATAACACAAGACAGGCTAGATACGATTGATGGGCCTAAAGACAATTTTATATCGGCACAATGGTATTAAAACAGAAGCTAGCTATGCTCTAAGCAATTATAACAACGACATGATAGATGCGGCTAGTTAGGCAAGGTGGATTGTTAACGATATTATGAGACTGTACCAAAGGCGCTCTTTTTTTGCTCCATTCTTGGTTACCAGCCTTTAGCGCTCAATTGAATAGAAAATCCATTAACCACCGGATGTTTACGCTTTATTGTCATCCGTTTTATAGCCAATGAACCAATCAACAGGTGTTGACGGCCTTCTTACCATGCTCAAGGCCGAACCCTGTCTCGCAAAACGTCTCTTGTGTCGCGTTGCTTGGATTGCTATCACCGAACTTATTCAAGTTCCTTTGTAAACACGGACAGTCTCTACGACGGGGCGGAAAACGCTGAGATGCTACATCGGGGACGCAACAAAGGCATATGCGTAAAAAAAACGAGTGTTTTCACTTCGACTATTGGAATGTTCCGTAGTTTTTACTCGGAAATTACAACTGTAATTACTGAAAATATGAGGCATCGATCATAGTAATACAGAATGCGGCCACGGCCGCAGTGGCCATCAGCTTATGTGGAAAGTACGCATTTATTGTCAGTGTTAGGTATTGTTAAGGTTTCTAGCGTTTGAAAGAAGGGCGACAGCAGCACGATAAAGGCACGAAGGTTAGCATAAGTTTAGTTCGCTCACGGGCCAAATTGGCATCCATAGCGAAATGCATGTATACACACAGGGTGTTTAACATATGGAATCAATACAAGCATCAGGGGCAGGGTACAGAAACTATCCTTAAAACGCCTAAGGGCGGTAAGCGGCAGACACCGCGCAAAGCACGGCAAAACTCAACATATCTGATCGAAGCGAAAAGGTCTAGATACTTTTAGACTTTTACAGATGTGAAAATACGCTGCCTACTAATCGTTAGATGAAGAGTACGGCGATAAACGATAACTGGATGATTTTCAATAATTACAAAATCAAATTGTGTCGTACCATGGGGATAGACGTACTTTTCAATTGATGTTAAAGGTATTAAACTGATTTTCTGCAATCTTTCGGCTTCATTAACTCTAACTGTAGGATCAACAGACGTTCACAGAATTCACGTTATCAAACGTACTTACTTCTACATGAATACAACTTCTCTTGAAATCAGAAATTTGACTCAATCTTATTGTGATGAAAATTTTGCAGTAGAAAAAAGCTGACAACTTCTGAAAGTACCCTCTGGAAGTAACGTAGACTAGATCTCTATAGCTTGCTAAGCTTACCGGTCGAAGTCAATCAAATCAATCGGTATCAAAGAACCAAATCAATGAAAAGGGCTAGATGGCTAGATAGATAGATACACATCGTCACATTCGATAGCGTCTGAGTGCTTCATGCTACATCGAACAAACACCGGGGGGCAATCAAAAAGATCGACATACCGACGAGCGTCACTCCGAAATGACACTGGGTTGTCGTATCTGAGCGGAATGGCGGGTCAGTGCCGTCGTTGTTGTAATTCTGGCCGCTGTATAGCTGTTGCTATTGTCGAATGTAATACCCTTCGGCAACTAATCATATGGTAGCGATGTTGTTTCTCCTTAGAAACTAGACAAAAGTCATTCATTTACCAACCCAAAGAACACTCACGCATCAGAAAGCCTAGATGAGGCGCGGAAGAGCTCGTTTGCCAACCACTTTACTTATTTGAGTTGCTAGCATGGCGGTTGATGACCGATGCCATCATCGTGATGGCGATCATCGTGCTTATTCTGGTTGCCCTCGGAACTGCTTGAACAGCTATAGAACGGTGGCGTTGCTTCTGCCTCATGCCCCGCACTGGCACTAGCATCCGCACGCCTTTACACCGCGTGATTAGCTGGATGATAGATAAATAAGGATCATGAAGGCAATGATGAATTCATACAATGTTATTTGAATCGTGTACGTTTCGCAGTCGACGTATGAAAACTCCAAGAATGAACTCAGACTAAAGGAATAGTGGTACTAATTATCCAGCAAACTATTCCATTCATGTTTCTACGAAACAAACATCTGTACTTCTGTCCATATAAAATGACTATATAAAATTAGAACTTATCATTAAATGCCACTTTTATATGCATTGATTTACAACTTTTATGCAAATACGATCCTACTGGACGACATGTGCAAGAGTATAAACCAAGGCCGTCGGGGACGCGTACTTGTCGATATCTCCCGTACGATCGGTTGCACATAAAAACCGCTGGCAAATTTGGGTACAGGGTGCAGGCGTTCTACGAGTATTCGCCTTACAGCTAAATAAAACGGGTGGTCGAATTGCTATCATCGCCGTCGTATCACCCAGGTCTACAATCTAAAATTTACCATTTTATCAATGAGTCGAGTCGATGAATTTCCATATAAAGATAAGTGAAGCTGCATAGGCTAAAATTCCTTTACGGCTGTCATTTATAAAACTATTAGAGAACAAAAAAGCGTTCGTTTTTTCGTCGCAAATATAGCTCATACCTCGCAGGTGTATGGGCTATATCTGCGTCAATACGCGCCGCTAATGGTTGCATGCGAGTAGATTAGTCAATTAACAAAGCTAAAGGGAAAATCATTTTCAGTTACAAACAATTTCGAGTGTGGATAGAAAAAAACAACATTTTATCAGTGTTTACTATCAAGCTGGGCACGTTGAAAACCGTCATTTATCTACCTTAAATCTACGTAAAGCTCTCTTGCGTAGTGTGAGGCAGGGCTGTGCACTAATACATCTACGGGTTGCATTTCAGTCGAAAAGCGAAAGGAGTGACGATAGCGACAATATATTCTCCAAGGCCAACTTGATTACACCAAAACCCATAGGCCCACATAGCCTTCGGAGCGGCCATGTGACATAACTCGGAGTAGTGCCCCGGCAAAAGGCATCCTTGGAACAAAGTCGTTATCCCCTTGATACAAGAAAAAGAAATACAGCCGTCCCGTATAATTTCACCCTGCCCTATTCCATGGTCTTGTCACATTCTGCATAGATAAGCACACCAGTTCTTTTGGACGTATAGTTTCGTTCCTATATATGACGCAGTGACACTAAGGGCTTCGTTAGTGTTATCGGGTAAACAGTTCATCTCTTTAGCGTTTTTGTCTAACATGTACGGCTTGAAAGCGTTCTTTTAAATGGTCAAGAAATATGGCGTTCGGTCACTGTGGCAATAAGTGCTATCGCTAATGTTTTACAAAGATTAATGATATTAAAGGTTTACAATATTAAAAACGTACCCACTAAATGAAGGTTCTTTTTGTTTGCATTACCCATGTAGCGTCTTTGAACAAGTCTCCGATAGTTCTGCACTTTGCCTTAATGAGCAATACCTAAAGGGTTACCGATAGAAGTGGATTTTTAAACGGGCCTTGGAATATCGACCGATAAAATAGCTAAAGTTCAGTAAGGCTTAAAAATGAAGAAATTGGCGGACTATAAAGTCAACATAGAGATGTGATTCAGAGACGTATGTGCACTTATTCTTTGATTCCCGAAACCAATTAAATCTTATGTCCTGTTGGGTTATATTGTACAGGCTAGTAAAGAACGATGTGTATCCTTGTTTGCATAGTGATTTTACTTTAGTGAGGGACTTGAGATGCACGATGACACGACTGACGGTGAACGCGGGCCTCCCACAAGTCGGTTCTGAGAACTGTAGAATACTGGGTACGATAACGCACATACTGCAACAATATTACATGAGGAGAGTTATTGTTGTAGCTTTTTCGGATGACTTAGTCGCTTTGATCATTGAAAAAGACATGGATGATCTGCAACAGAGGATCGATGACACTATCCGGAACAAGCCCAACGATTACAATCTGAACCTGGCCCCTAAAGAACGGAGCTTAGGGCACTTAGTGATTGTAAGAAACATAAAAGTATCCTAATGTACATAGAAGTTGTCTCAACATTTTTTAGAAACTATTAGGTGCGACCTGCAACAAACAAACGGCTCTCAAGTTAAATCAACGACTGGTAAAACCATCAAACCTGTTAACCATTTCGCCCAATTCATGCCAATCACACATGATCCTGGTAGCTGACGCACTGTACCCTATCTTAATTTTGCAGGTAAATAAACAAAGGCGAATGAAATTACAGCGGCAAACAACTCTGGGATTGGCCCGAGTGTTTCGAACTAACTCAAATGAGTCAGCGATATTTACTCTCAATTTCTTAGAAGCTGCAAGTAGAGAGAATAATTGACGATTTAATCACGAAATAATAAAAAAGAGGGCGCTGCGCGAGAACTTGCTGGCTACATAGAGTGCAAGGTGCTGCAGTCCTCGAGAAAGGCCTTGAAACGGTATTGAGAATATTACAGTATGCTCCAACAACATTCGTATCTGGTTCAGCTATTGAGTGGACGCGGCTTCCTCGGGAAGCACCAAAATAGAGTAAATGGTATTGAGAATATCACATGTGATCTGATCTTTTAATCGAAGATAGGAAGATTCAATCGATTGTACTTCTCAGAAACGCGAAACGTTTAATTTTAATGCAGGGATGACTTAGAGAATTGTATTGTAAGATTGCCCTAGTACTGGTAGGTCAACAAGATTCTAGATAGGAGGATTAACTAGAAAAATATGGACGTATGTGTGACGCAAAGCCTAAGGACTGAGATACCTTTTTGTTTGATGTTTAGATTAGTTTAGTTGAAGACAGAATGGTTAACAACTATTTTTTTCGGTAGCGGGACGACGCACAAGTCAGGCTCTCCAGCTTCAATCTGTCTACCTTATGATACGAAGGGAAGCGATTTTAATAGGTGAACATCTCAGACCCGACTTCTTCTACGAAAAACTCCCATAGTGTGTGTTTAAACATGCTATTTGTAATTTCGCCAAGAGCAAAAAAAAATGGAAAAGGTGACTTTGTTTTGATCGGTTTACTTTTTGAGCTTATCTAAAAGGCCAATGCAGTATGTTTCCACATTTTTTTCTCAATTCATCAAATATTTATTTTATTTTAGATGGTTTTTCTCTTTCTTAGAAGATACTCTTTTCGCTGATCTTGTTTTCTGACTCGCTTCTTTGAACAAAATTATTACCGTGATTCAAGCCTTGATCCAGCCTAGCCTATACTACCTTCACCTAATGAGCGACATAAGACAACGGACATGACGTCCTGATACGATTTGCTCAATAACGAAAATACCGGAAATCGGAAGTCACGGCCCTTTAGGATGTATGCAAAATTATACATTGCCGTTTTTGCCTATTTACCTTTTAAGTAGATCGATAACTGTAATGAAACATATCGAAATTTTTCGAAGTAACGCATGTTATTGAAGTGACTCATTTAGATTAGCGCATAACCGTACTGTGCACTCAAATCGTACTCATCGACTATTCATTACTGGTAAATCAAACCTGCCAACACTCGATGCGCTGAGGTTTGCATTTTCATTTCAGACGCATAGAACGAAAGATATCAGATAAGCTGCAGATAAAGACATCTGAATGAAGCGCAGAAGTCGTAAGTCTGCGTTTCCTTCGTAGTAAATATCCTATTATAGATACTAGATTATGCCGCCTCACTTTCAAGTTCAATTCGATCAGTGGATCGCAGCTCGTATACTGAACTATCAACAGCGATTGCAATTCATACAATTAATGTTTTTACAATGTTTGTTTTGATGAAATAGGTAGGATTTACCTTTGCATGGGGCCCTAGATTCCGAATCCAGGGTCTAACCGAAGAAGATAAGTAGAGTGCGGAAAATAACGTGTCCGTGTTTGACCGTAACGGCACAACCAATATAAGTGTTAAGGTGATGTTAACGTGATTAGAATTCTTCTCTAACTATCGCTTAGTTACAGATACAGTTAAACCTTGACTACTTTTAAATATCGACAAATTAAGTTTAAAATGGAGTCAGAGAACCACGACAGCTTTTTTTTTTTTTGCAAAATTGGGCTTCTACCTGATTAGAGATCACTGGTCAGCTCAGCAAACCGCGTAAAAGCAGTGTTATTACTCAATGTTTTATTGCTTTCAGAGTATTTTTACCCGTATGCGATCGTTTCCAACTCAACGACTGGACAAATACAGGAAAACTTCTAGATCTGAACTAAAAAAATCGACCTAATTTAACGGGAGGATAATAGCGACTATACTTCCTTTATCATAGTGTTTGCCAGCTTTGAGGCGTTCGCATTATACGAGACGTGTCTAAGTTGCAATACAAGTTCTGTTTAATACTGATCAGCAAGGCCATGCAGACCTTGCTCATTAGTGAATTGTATTTCTAGTTTATGCTGTTCAATGCAACAGCATAAAAGTGAGTGTCTTTATTGTATAGATTGGTTTATAAAGGTTGCAGGAACAAGCACATTAGCAAAAGCAATCGTTGCAAGAGCTTTAGACGCTGGTGCTAGGAAGCTAGGTACTATTCGGGCAGAAAAACAAAACCAGCACAGATCAGATCTGGATGGTTTGCAATTGTACAGTACGCAGTGATCTAACTGCGCCGGATTCGTCAGTGGATATTTATTTTATTCTGACGCAGTCTACTAGAAAATTCATCACACTGAGCTTATTTTTTTCAAGTAGTATTTTTTTTCTACGGAATGAAAAAAGTCAGTAAGCGCATATATGTAACGTTGAATAGTCTTTAAGCGCAATTGACATTTGGCCGCCGTTTCGACGGAACAATATTGGAGTAAGCGTCGAATATTGCAACACCCGACAGGTTCCGTCACCTCGCGCATGAAGATCTATGTTAACGTGTCTGTTTCTCTCTCCCTCTCTGTCTGCTGATTCAGGCATTAAAGTAACCACTACCACTCACTGCTACTATAGTCTAATGGTAGTCAGCGCTCTTTCTTATCGAACAAATAGCGTCGTCTACTCTATTTAGTCGGTCTCTCGCTTACGCATGGGGTGGTTCCCTTTCTCTCGAGACATACGCGAATTAACAAGAAAATCTTGAGTCAAAATGTAGTTTTTGTCATCACAGAACTTTTCGTTGCTCTACAACACGTGGACTTGGCGGATGCGTTTACCTTACGAAGGTTACTATTACACTGCTTTTAACTCGCCCGGACTTATTTCTGATCGTAATGTTTGTAATCGCTGCAAGCGTATGCTGAGTAAGACATTTCGGCTTCTTCCATCGATTTCGCACTTTCAATTCATGTCCGCCATTGTATAATTCATCCTCGTGACGGTAAGGTACACGCAGCCACAAACCCAATCCGACAGGTGGACAATTTCGAAAACGGCGAAAAGCGGCAAAATCAAAATCTCACTTTCGTTTTTCTGGAAGATCTGCCACAGTGGACGTTTAGGAGCTACTTGTGACAATCTGACGACATAATGATGTTATCGTGTTTACGGAGCCGACTCATAACACCCCTGACAATTGAACTTCAGTTCATCATCGCAGTAATAACATCAGCTGCGCCACCAGCTCCTCTAGACTGTGAGTAATACAGTTTTTTTTTTTTTTTTTTTTCAGCTGAAAAGCATGTGCCTATTTTTTGAATTTAGTGGCAAAATTATTTTAAGTACAAACGAATTGATCTTAGATTGCGCAATCACCTATTAGAAATTGTACATATTATTTAGAGCCTTGCGAGATAGGCTGGAATCATGTTCGTGTCCTTTTTTCGCACTTTAACAAATAGAATAATAGTTAGAAGTCACACTGCCTCCACCTTTATTTTCTCAAAACTTTACGCTTTCGAAAGACGTTTCGGTTATATGTCCGCTAAGAATATTGCTCACTGGGCGTTTTTTTCCTTATAACAGTCCAGATGGGGTCGGTAGCAGTTCGCTTATGCTCTGATTGCAGAAACACAACATCAGACCCTGCAGCTGGTTGACCTCGAAGACCTTTGCAAGCGTATGTAAGAAAAATGATTAAATTTTGTTTGGCTAAGATACGAAGAGAAATTACAGACACGAGCTAGCGCCTGTGAAACGTGTTTGCAATAGAAACAGTCCACTCCAGTCTTACATAGAGCCATATAACAATTTTACATAAACGCCGCGGGGCCTTTAGTTAGCATGCAAGACTAGACTCTAATACTATCTTAATCCGGTTACGTCTTACGTTCACTACGGCAATTTCTGTTAAATCTAGAGGATTTCTTTTAGCTCGTCGAAACACACGGTCGAAACTGTATTTGTGGCAGTTGACAAAATGCTACAATATCTATACTTTTCGATAACCAGTGGCATTCTACCATTTTTGTGCGTTTTTAGTCAGATGCTCCCTAGAGCCGATCACCGGGGCCTGCCGAGCGGCGTTTCTTGGGTTCTACTTCGATACTGACTCAAGGAAATGTAAACAATTTACTTATGGAGGCTGTGGAGGTAATGGATTCATTTTCTATTGCATGGAAGAATGCGACCTTGTCTGCGTACAGCGTAAAAATATCAAAGATTTCATCGAACGAATCGAGCAGATCCTTGCTGCGAACGCCAGCGATGAACTAAACTCCTCGCCGATTGCATCATTAGATGGGAACACAGCTACTCATTCTACTAAATCTAACAGCCGTCATCTAGCTAACGCTTACAACGAACACATAAAACAAGAAGACGCTCCATCTGGCACGCTCTGGCTAAATCCTAAGCCGATGATGAAAGTCAATAAAAATGAGCCAACAAGAACTGCTGATGGCTACCGTGCTTTTCACGATACAAAGTTTCGCTCGAAATACATTTGCCCATTACAGGAGGCATTTGAAGCCGAAAGCCTTATTGATGATGTGAAAGATGACCAACGAGGGGTGACTCAGAGTACGACGGAGTAGATCGCGGCTAATCCTTCATCCTAACTGGTAGAACGCTTGGCTTAACTTGGCCAAATGTACATGCACTGCAGATAATAGCGTGACGGACGTAAAACTCGATTTGTGCTGTACGGTCTGGGAGATAGATGAAATTTTGGCTTTTTCGCCTATTTGCATAGATCAATTGTTTTTTTGTTACAGAGCAAATCTTGAACCTTGTACCTCGAAAATGGTGTATCCAGGTGATCTCGTACCGTACTCGAACGAAGCCTACGTTGCCCTCTCCTGTTGACCCGCATGCAAATACTATGAATAAAATGATAACCAATTAATGGACACTACATAACTGTTATCGTCGAACTGATATAGCTATCTTTATTTCATGGGTTTTAGCGTGCTGACATGAGAAGGCATAGGCCACGCACTAGCGACGGTGCCAGACAGCATGTTTAACTCTGTAGATTTTCGCGATGGTATCTCCGTGATCTGGCCTTAATCCTTAGTAATAATTCCTCGATCATATATATATATATATATGCTTATCAAGGTAGTATTTTCATATATTAGTTCGAAAAAACTAACTTAACCTTATACGATTTCAATATTAAGTGGCTTATGCCTTAAATGCAGTTCGAAAAGGGATACTTCTACTAGGACTAGGCGCTGAAATATCTCCAATATATTGTTTGTTCAGTTCCATCCATCTTTATCAAACGAATCACAAAGACAAATATGTTTCTGTAAACAATTCGCCTACTATTAGACAAAATTTACGTTGGGATGATGCAGACGCTAAGTTTTCTAAAGAGATCATATTCAAAAGTGTTGCATTCATACACTGTTCCCTGCATCTGATACACTTGGTTCATGGTGATGCATCGCGTACCTCCTAATATGACGATTTGAGCGGTTCGGTGTCACCCGTTCGAAGTCTAACATAGGCTCAGATTTGTAAGACTACGTCTATTTCCGCGAAGTTACCTTGTTAGGTTTCGGGATATTCGCGTTCGCGTTTAAGAGACACAGCTTTGAGCTCATTTTACTGCTCTGTGTTTGCAAAAGAGTTACTCCTATATGATCTCTATGTCATAGGTAATCACAAGGGCTATACTGAAATCGAAACGCCGGGAGGCGATAGCAACTGGGAGAACATAAAGATTCCTGATAATAGGCCTCGCTGTTATGGACGTGCGGTAAAAAAAAAACTGGAAGCACCGCCATTTGTTAGGACATCCACCATAAAAACGTTATTCTAGTCCTTGATCATTTTACAACCTAAACGAGATTAGAATTATTTAGTCAGGGATCACAATCAAGCATCATATATATATATATATATATATAGAGGGAGAGAGAGAGAGAGAAAGACAGAGAATTCTCTATTTAGATCATGGGACAGCGTAACACTCGTAACTGTAACTCATAAGTATAGTATTAAATGATATTAATTCTCGTTGCCAAATATCTATGTGATATCTAGGTGGGAACGGATGTGTACTTTTGTTGTTGTTGTTTATAGAATCACACCCGTAACTTAATATTTTTCAAACGACTCGAAACCAATCTCTGTGGGTAGATTTTTCATTTTAAGCAAAAAAAAACATGTGTCTGAAACGGATGTACTTTTTAGCCTTTTCCTTATGTAGAATGTGTCCTAGCTACGGCAGTAAATTATAACTTTCTACACGTTCAACCGGAAAGCATACCAGTGCATATCAATATATTTAGCACTTTTATTTCAAAAAAAATCATAGGTATTTGATGATTGAATATTATATTGAAATTTCAACATTTGAACCGTCAGATAACTTAGAAAAAAACCTTTATGACGTCATTTTTGAGCACGTAAATAGTAGCGAAAAATTGAAATCATGAAAAATACGTTTTACTCAAATAAAAACGTTAAATACATGTAACTGACAAACATTTTCAAGTTCACTGGTTACGTACGGCAGGAATTATACAGTGCATCTGTAGCAAGGTTTTTAGGGTAAAAATACCTTTAAATATCGATAGTCAGACATAAATTAAAAATATAAACTTAATCGAAAGATGGTACCTTAGTGGTAAAGTTTCGAAATTATTTAGGATGCTATAAAAATTAGATAAGTTTTGAGTATCCGTCTGATAAGGAACACCAAATTTAGTGGTCGATTAATCTAACAAGATAACAAGATTTGTACGAAAAAGAGAATTAAAGTGTCAACGTTATAGAAACTAACTGGAAAAAGATTCAGATGAAATCCGTTTAGCACTTATTTCCCATTTTATATCAGCCTCTAGGTTCTCTGCAGTTTCAAGCGGACATAACAATGTGTTCTTTTTTTCGTGTAAACTTTCAGGCTACCAAAGTATAGATACAACCTTTAGCATGGAAAATACAGTAAGAGAGGAATGCGAAAGCATACATGTACATCGTATAGTCACATTTGTCTCTCAAATCAGATTTTTCTATTCTAAATCAGCATTTGTGACCTGCTTAGAGACTCGGTGACAGGATCCTATATTCCATTGTCTACATCATACCCTCTACACTGATCCTGTACACCGTGTCGCCTTATATTCCAAGCCGCTATGGTGATATAGCGCCAACTTGAAGTACACTACTATTTTCAAAGTTCAAAACGGCGTCTCGACTATCTGAGGCGCAGCTCCGTGTAAGTTGTCTTTCTAGAGTCTAGTCCCCTAAAATATCCAAGGCCACGTTCCGCTGTGCACGGGGTTTCTACTTGCAGATTCGCTAGAATCAAATAGATCGGAAAGGTATTCCTTCCATTTATTCTTCCCGTTGCACGTTTCACTAGTAAACCATAACTTCACTAGTTGGCATTTGGCCAAGGCGCGCGTTCGCTTTTCTCTATGACGCATCGGTTCCAGTTCTTGCACCAGGCTGCGAAGACCCCCTTCACTGCTCCGCAGGGATCTTAGCCAAAGTCCTTTACGGCAAGCTATTACGATGTTCCCTTTGTAACTGTCAGCTGCCAGCCGTCATCCTATTGATACCAAAAGGGGTCTCGTATTTCTCAGCTGAACCACTCTTTGGCAATAGATTGTTACTCAAGTCACACGATCTGACTTCATTCTTGCTTAATTCAGATCTCACCTGATTGAACCACTAATTAAACTTGCTTATTTTTCTCATTATACTTGCATAAATCACTTATGCAGAAAAGGAAATACTTACATAGGATAAAACGCAAATGCACTCTTTTTGATATTTGTTCATTTCACGCGTCAGCTCCTTTATTTCGACAGGACGTGATCAGCAGCAAACGGTACTTCTTTAACAGCCTTTCGTCCAACGGCATGTTTCTCCCGTATATTAAAAACTCTATAGAAAGTGTAGATACTTCGAATCTATGCAGAAGCCTCCGTCCGAAGTTGACAGACTATTTATTACTTGACTAACTTAAGGAACCGTGACTCGCTTCGCTCAGGACTATCACACAGCTAGTAATGGTCCTAGAGTTCGTGGTTCGAAACTATTATGTTATTAGCTGGCTTTACAACTTTGTTCGATATTTAGTAACACGATCGACGTAAAAATTTCATAATCCTTATCATAATGAAGTTGCAACTAGGGTGAACAATATTTAACATGTAAGCTGGTTTCTAAGTGTCTCTTCGTGTAGTCTTTCCGATATTATCACGACGGATACTCACTCGATTTTCCAAAAAAACGCAATTTATTCTAAATCTATTTAAAATGTATCACTTTTTACGCTGACAATGTTATTTCTTACCTCAGCGACATCCAATGAATGGTCGGCGAGTCTCCCGTACACCTCAAGGGTAAGCCTTGTTCTAATTTTGACTGCCATTTGTTAGCCTTATGTGACATAATACAGTTTCTTGTTTGGTTAATAAACGGTTTTCAAAGTTCAAGTTGTTATTTGACTGCGTTCACAGACGCTAACATATTTAGCCGAAGTAATAATATAAAATTATTATTATATTCTTATAGCTGAGCTCGTTGCCCATTACGAGACTGCTTAAACTCAACTCTATGCATTCCCTATCGAAGGGCACTGTCTCAATGGCCTTTTGAGTAAGGGTTGTGTCTCTCAGTGTTTGCCTAACGATAGCTTCTCCTTCGTTTTTCCCAAAAAGCATCTGCCTAAACATAACTCGACATTTATCTACTAATATCGCAACCGCTAGTGATACATTAAACGGAGCCAAGATCTGCAATAGCTGACCATACGCTCGGAGCTAAAACATGTTTTCCAGAAAATGTAACGTGTGATGTATCTGTACTTGGTTGGCTTTAGCTCTGTATGTACACGTGTTCCTTTGATCTTCCTAGCGACTCCACCGAAGAGGGGAGAGAGGCCGCCTTAGGAGAGGGCGTCCTCGCGCTCCCGTAGAATCGTGTTTTCGGGACTCGTCTCGCATACAACACTCTGGTGCATTTAGCTCAGGTGTCCGCCGCCGAAAGAACCTACGCATTACTCCACCAACTATGCCCAGCTGATCGTGGCTTCCGAGTACCAGGATGGTTGAGTCTGTTCCGTAGGGCAAAGTTCTGTGCACGATGGCCAGTCCTCGGTTGTCGACTCTCTATCAAGAGGCCCATCTACCGGCCGATATCCTCGAGCGTTTCAAGAAGTTTCGAGACAGTGGCAAGTTCTGTGACGTCACTATGCTGGTCAATGGCGAAGAATTGCATGCTCATAAAGTGTTACTAGCTTCGTGTAGTCCGTATTTTGAATCGGTGTTAAAGTCCCACCGAGTTGTAGGCGAAAGACTCCATGTGCCAATACCAGTAGGCACGATTCGTGCATTTCGAAGCGTCTTGGCTTTCATCTACACTGGATCAATTAATATTGAAACAAGCAACATGTTAGACCTATTGAGCATGGCGAATTTTCTTCTGCTGTTCAAGCTGAAGGCGTTTATCGCAGAGGTTATGGAATCGACGATATGCAGCAATAACGTTCTAGCGGTACGCGAAGCCGCTATTAAATACTACCTGCCGAATCTACATCTGGCTGCAAGTAGCTTTATAAAAGATAACCTCGAGCTGGTAAAACCATCCTTGCTCCGACTTGACTTCGTCAGGTTGGAGGAACTTATACTAGATAAATGTATAAATATCGATCGAGGTTCATACCTAGCCTCACTTGTTATTTCGTGGGTCTGTTTTCGTTATAAGGAACGATTTCATCTCTTACGACTTGTTCTTTGCTTAGTTGACTGGAGTGATTTCTCTCCCGGTCAGGTGGTAGCGTTAGTTATAAAACGTCCACAGGCAAAGGAGCTTCTTCCGATAATGTTGAATGTATTTGAAGAGCTAAGAAATAATGAAAGCACTCCTTTAGAGGTGGATTTAATGGCAACGAGAATTCAACTTGAACGAATTGCTGTAGATGCGGCGATTGACGCACTGGCTAGACAGGACGATGAGAGGGCTCTAGGCTCTGCGGAGGAGAACAGCGACGACGGTAAGACGAAATGTTGAAGCATAAGTACCTGCGTAGGTATTATGCTTCTTGGATACTTTACTTTAGATATGACATGTAATCTCTAATTTCGCCTAGAGGCGCGCAATTTCAAAAAGAAAGACGTAACCTTCTAGGCAAACTTACTCTTTGAACCTTGGATATAGTCAACGTAGCCGCGGTACGTTTCTATCAGTTCAGTCATTTTAACAGTATTCGTGCGGGTAAAGGTTCGCGACTAAGTATATGTTTATACGTTTACCACTTTGGGTTCCAGATAGTCATCCTCGTCTGATGAATGGCGACATCCGCATGGATGATCTTGGTGGAGACACAGATGTTTCAGAGGACGACATAGCCCCCGTTAGCGCAAGCAGTGACGTGAAAGGCATCTGTTGCGAAAAATGTACTTTTATCGGTAAAGGGGAACATGCAAGATCGCTTCTCAGGAACCACATCGGTAATATTTTACCTTAGGCCATCAAAACACTGCGGTTATTTTTAGCAGAGTAATATAGGAATAAACATTTTACTGTATTTGTATTTTCGCTATAGCCCGTCACGTTTATTTGTTGCTGCTACCGTCGTAGCATTTAGTGCATTTTTTTTCGAGGTATACAGATAGTCGTATCAAAAATTCCTACGCCAGCCATTGCTACACACTGTGTTGCGTTTCTATCGTGATTAACTATACGATTCCCATATACGGGTTTCATCTTGTTTAGTTTCCAATTTGCTATCCTTAGAATAGCTTATATTATATATGACGCCATCGATTTAAAATACGAACGTTGCATATTGTCACTTTCAATAAGTGATTGACTAAGTTAACTGATAAGTTAACTGACTTTTCTAAACACAAATTTTAATAAAATAGTCTGATTATATGTTTGCTTGCAGAACAAGTCCATGTGCGCCAAATTACATATAAATGCTTCCTGTGTGGGTTCACATGTACGTGGAAACGACAATTTCTTGACCATCTTAAAAATACCCATTTTCCTCGCAGTCCTCCCTACCGCTGCGATGCATGTGAGCATCGTACATTGAAGATTTCCACCCTCGTGCGCCATCGACGTAAACACCTCTCGGATAGGCCTTTTTCTTGCGAGCTATGCACATACAAATGCCGCCATCAGGCCCAACTAGAAACACATTGTAGGCTTCATAAGGTCGATCGCCCATACGTTTGTCGTTGGTGCAGACACTCCTTCGTGACACAGGAAGCTCTTGACACACATCTGAAACAGACGCACCCCGGAGAGCGTTTCCTGCGCTGTGACCAATGCTCGTACCGAACCCGTTACCCCCATCATCTAGCTACACACCGACGTGTTCACCTTAAAAGTGTTTTTCATTGCCCGGAAGCCCTGTGCACGTTTACGACACCATCCGAAGCGCAGCTGGAAACGCATATCCGACGGCATATCCCAGAGAAAACGCAGCTGTGTCCCACCTGTGGAAAAACGTTTGCTGACAAGGCCCACCTGCTAAGGCATATGCGTTCACACAACGATAAATGATTGTGGTCGTCATCATCAATATTACCCTCAAAACAGAAGGACCTTCAGCAGGGCCAAATTCATAAGGCCGATATAAGGGACATCAGAGGGACACAAATGTCAGACTAGAACGCGGACTGTCGGTGAACCGTTGCGCTCGAATAGATCACTTTCAGTGCGATCCCTAGCCCAGACGGTTTGTATGCTTTCCACACTCATGTCAAACGATGTATTATTTGGTTGGCAGTTTGCGAGCAAATACTGCAGATGATGTTATAAGGTCGTTCAGATTTGCTATTTTCCCGCGCGTCCTGCACACTAGCAGGTAGGCAGGTCGCGCGAGCCGCTAATTTAGAGGACAATTAAATAGATCGAATGTTTAGCTCAATCATCTAGTCTAAATGTCTACCGCAAGCGTTATTAATTCAACTAGCCTAAATAAATAGGAGAGGTTATGGATCATATATCGGTGTCTTTTTTAATAAAAACACAAAATATATCAATTGTATAATCTATTGAATAATATTACTACAAGTGTTAACTGAAAATGTATAGATCTAACAGATTACGATTATATATATGGCGCAAAACAGATTTGGTCGTACCGCTCACCGCTTCGGCAGGTCGGATTTAGCACTGCCTATTGTCAAAAACAAAAAGTCTTCGGGGCCGATGCTTGCGTCCAGCCACTCGATTAAGTGTGAAATTGTGTAGGTAGATGCTGAGAGATTCACTGTCTGTAGTATACATTAAATAATTTAAAAAATAACAGTATTTGGTAAAATTCAATCGAGCTCGAAAGAGCGACAATATCAGTGAGTAAATTTCGGGACGCCAAGTATAGTGGTACGATTATAAACGATCTGGATTTGCGAAGACCTCAAATTTGTCTTGGTACGTTAGTATATCTGCCCTTTCGAAGAGAAACAAGCGATTTCTTATAAGGCTAATCGTTGCCAAGATATGGCTGCATAGTATTGCGCGAGGTTTTTCCCAAAAAATGTTCAATTCGACAGTTTATATCGTTTATAAGGATTTAACAAAGTACACGAATGACAGAAAAAAAAAACAGTATCACAAGTAAGAACAACTAAGGAACGTTTCAATGTCAAGTTCGCCAACATATTTTCCATGCATCCATCTATTGATATAACTTGATTTGCTTTGTAGTATCCTAGGAATAGGTTTTAATTTTAGATATCTATATGACGTTTGAACAGCTCCTTAGAATTCTATTGATTTAACACGGAAATTTCTCAACGTAGAGCCGTGCTTTAAATACTACAGAAATAATCCTACATATAGAATAGCATCAATCATAGCACGTACGATAAGCTAAAAAAAAGTCTAACTATCCTAGTAGTCATCAAATAACATGATCTGTAGTCATAATGTAGTGACGATTTAAACTGTTATATTACATCATACTGCACGCTTTACGAGCACGTAAACGAGACGGAACGCGTGCATGACACATTGCTTCTAATAGTATCATCGATTAGAAAAAAAAAAAGCATAAAGCCAAACTGTACACACTGACACTCCTGATTAAGGGGATCTACGCACGCAAGCACATTTTATATGTAAATATACTCATTTACTATGACTTTTTTTTTTTACCGTACTCTCTATCCGTTTGCTTCTTGCTTTTACTTGTTCTTATGGCTAAGAACGTCGGCCAACGCCCAAATAGCGGCTACTGGACCCCAATGCCGACGGCAGAGGTCCTCGTGGACCTGGCGCTTGGCCGTTGTTCATGCGAAGTATCTTGCCAGCGAAAAAGATAGCGCCTGTGGGTTTATGAACCACGAAGAACACGAATGGATGCCGCACATTGAATGATGGATGTCCTGATATCATGAATCATACAAAAAAACATTAAGTAATGTCTGTATAGAGTGAATAGTCTTGTGTGACCATAAATCACATTCTACCTTTGGCTAAACTAATTTCTACATGAAACTGCGTTATGACAATTTTTGAACATCATTAGCTTATATAAGGAACAGGTACGCTGTCATTGAAAAATACTATATCAGTTAGGCTTTCTCTACTGTACAATGCTACTTCGGGAGGATTTCGAACGAACTTACTAGAATAATTTATGATCGGAGCTGTCGTCAGAGCAACTGCTTCAGTTCCTCGTTCGTCAACTTGAATCTTAGCCTTGTGAATTACGTCATCTAGAACAATTTGACCCATTGGGTCAATTTCCGGGAGATTTGCTGCACCTATAATAAAAACGATATGGTTAGATCACGACACATCTGTCTATAATTGACCGTTTTCTCGAAAAAAACTTTCTTCAAAATGAGGTATATTTTATTAAGCAAGTGAACACCGATGTTTTACCAGAATCAAGAATAAGAAATGATGTGGTGGATGAATTTGATTGCAGATTTTTCTTTAATTTGGACGCTCTCGGCTTACACAAAAGGAACAATATACCTGAACAAACAAAAATACTTGAATCAATATGGCGTATCGCACTAATTGTAACTTATGGCTACATTTAGTATAATTTATTCCTTTATACGCACCTGGAGTAAACAGATCATGGACACCAAGATCGTACAGATGCTGCTTGAACCGATAGCTACCCTGCGCTTCGAAACGGGGTATATGCAAATCGAGTGATTCGTTTTGATAATTATCCAAGTCATCAATAAGCTTCAGAACGTTGAGTCTTTGTAGCATTCGGTCGACGCCTCGTGGATGCTTCGGTAGCAGGATGAGCATTACCGAGATATCACCTTCATACGCCAGCTGAATGGCATCGGCTTCGATTTCGGGCAGAGACTTCACGGGGAAAATATGTCGCATATACATCATCTTCACCGGGACCTCGTTAACGCCATCATCGGCGAACGTGGAGTCAAACGATGATCGCACTGAGAAGGGCTGTTTCCAGAAGCCCTTCAAGTAAACAGCATTCATTAGAACCATTTGTGTATCTGGGCTGAAGCTACCAACGGGGTTAGGAATTTGTCCATGGGTAGCCTTTGTGATAAGCTGGTTTATTTGGCTAGCGGCCTCGTGAGGTCGCGAGAAGTCCACATTTTCCACGGACGAAGAAAACGCATCATTAATGATGTTCCTGTACGTCTGGCTGACGTTGAGACCCTTTCGGGTGAACAGAAAATTGCCCAACTCGAACGAGAAACCCACGTTCTTAGCAGCCCTTCCAGCAACTGAGATACTTCGAAGAGGCGATTTAATCATGTCTTGATTCAGTCCAAACTGCTCATAGTTGAGGACGCGAAACAACTCCTTCATTGTATTTCCATCCGATGCGAAATAGAGCATGCTCAGTGCGATGGACAATGATACAGGCGCTAAGATAGTGTTGTCATTATTTGAAATTAAATACTTCATCAGATTCAAACCAAAACTGTTTCCAGCCAATATCACCTTTCGAAGTTCCTGCGGACATGAGCAGAAATGCGAGCGATATTTGAGATAATACATTTTGTGTTGTATCTCAGCTGGAAAATTTAATAGCTCCACTGTCTAACAAAAACAGTGTTGCCTGTTTCAAAATGTATACTAAGCAAGCAATGAACGTTAAGAAATACCCTCTCGTAAATTATCAATTCTCGGTGGTAATACGAAAAAAACGTAGCTTTTTATTGCAGTACCAGTAATAAATGACAGATAGGCCTCACATACACGCTAGTTTTTATAATAAAGTATCGTCTTCAATTCGTGATATCAAGATGTATAAACCTGACCGGCAAGAAAAAAATGCGCTTATCAGTGTAGCTTTTTACGGCAACGGTATAATATTAGTAATACGATGAAAAGTATGTCGTACGATTTCAATTCTGTAGAAGCAAATTAAGAAATTCGATAGAAACATAGTTAAATTACCAGCGATACGCTTGCCGTTAACTGCGGCCTTTCTAAGAAAACGCAATTTGTGAGGCGTTTGCAGCAGTAGATAAGAGGTAGAGTCCCCTATTTCTTGCCTATTGTTGATATAGCCGAGCGCGGTCACAAGGCACGACATCATTCTACTGACGTATTAGCTAGTTTTCTTATTTTTGTCTGTTAATATACTCTTCCACATCTACTTGCTGCGGTTTTCCGAAGGCACAGCTCTTAGTTAACTTGTTGATCAGCTGTCACTGGTCACACTATGACGCTATAGGCAGTTATTATAACGGTAAGATTGGGCCAAATACGACAGCTGGTATCATGGTTTGTATCTTGTGTACGGGGTTGGCGAGCTCGAACGCCCAAGGAAATAGACACCGTATTGTGGGGAATCTGATTGTCCTGGCTCGATGCTGATGAGGACGGAGTGCTGGAATGGCTTGAATGTGGCGAATAGGACAGGGTGCCATAGGAATATATCGGTCCATAATAGTCGCGTATTGATGCATACTGCACACTCGGAAGCGATGAGATGCGCCAATTGCAACAACAACAACATTTAGGTAATCTGCCATTACTGAACTGAAACATATTAAAATAGAGGTTTTCACAGATGCGCATCGCTCCTTCCTTGTTCAACTTGTATTTAAATTGTAAGATTACGACGTAAACGATCATGACGTTTTTGTAAACCCGTGCGTGGATGAATGTGCAGAATCTCTGTAATGAGCAACTGTAAAATGAGAAACCTAATTTGTCTCGTATTGTGTTATTGTTATTATTACGTCTACTACTTGCGCTTTCTGAATCCCTAAGGGATCTGATGCTTTTAAGTCCTCCACTCACGTTCGACTTTTGCTTACGCTAACGTTATTTCTACTTCAAAAAAAATGCGGCCGTATGACTTTATAATTGCATCGATGACGCATCTATGTTACAGCAAGGGGTTTTATAGCAAACTAGAGGACGCAGCAACGCTGGTCGGCCACTCTTCCGTCGTAACGATACCAAAGAGATTTTCTCAAAGCTTTAACCTCACAATAGCCAGTGGCCGACGCATGCATCAGCCGCTGCATTACGCGGGCGGCGGCCGCCATACCGAATACATGATATTTACATAATGTTCTGTGAATGTCGCGTTCTAGCGTTGTCATGTCATGCCATGGTGACGCACCTCATCATGTCTCGTTTGCACAAAGTTACGAGAACGCTTTCGAACGAACTGTCCATAGACCGCGCAGGTTGCCAGAAGAAGCACAACGACGGCGCGCCAATAGCACCCCATGCTTGTTGCTGAAGTAACACGAAAGACCACGCGCCGGTCTTCAGTCCTCACACCTGGTGTGGTAAACAAAACTTGCTGCTGATGCACCACCGAAATCCGTACGAAAATCCTATTGCTCCGTCACCAAAAAGCACCTAAGTGACGACGACGGCACCTGCAAACTCTTTACAAGACGGCTTTAATAATATATTCGCTCGTACTCAGTTCAGCAGCAATCATGACATGTAATAGACGATCAGGACGGCCGTCGGTCGGTCGGTCGGTCGGTCGATCGATCTGCTTTGCCAGGGACGGTACACGCCTCCCTCTCATTCCTTCGACGGTTTTGGCTCACAGGGGAAATGGAGTTGCTATCAGCGGAGGGCGAGCGAAGGTGCTCCTTCTACTGCTGCCACCGCTGCTACTGGCAAGGGGAGGTGAATATACTAAAATTATCTCGTTTTGTTCTGCAAACTGGAACCATCGATTCGGTAGCTGGTGGCGGCCAACTGGGCGTTAGCCGGCAGCAAATACCACCTGGGGTAACCGTGAGGATATGCACAATCTGTGGGTCGGAGTAATCAACAACAGCAGAGAGAAAAAGCCGCCCTTTCTGCACAAGAGAATACCTATGCCTGTAATGCTCCCGCCGTTGACGGTACTTGTGCATTCTCGGTGCGCTGACATAGTATGCCTTTGCTCTTTCGCCGGAAATCCCCGTAAGCGTACAATAATGAGAAGCTGTCCTCTTTTATGATTATATGCCTCAGTAATAATGCCACCAGCAGTAACAGCCACGAGGCGTAGTAAAGAGCTCTCATCAATAAATAAATCGCGTTCGTTGCAGCTTTTTCGAATAAAAAAAGAACACATGAGTACACCGAAGAGGGAGAAAGCAAAGAGCCTGCTAACTGAAAGTGAACGGGGGTGGGAGATTTTTGGCAACGCTAGTAGACGTTAAACCCCGCTATCCCGCTATTGTAACAGCAACAACACGAGTAGATAGGGACACAAAAGAGAAGGGTTCAATAGCTCGGCAACTAAAGACCTTAAATTCATTGTCTGTCCTCCATATCGTCCCCGAGTTTTTCGGTTTTGTCCTTGTTAGTTCAGAAGCTTGGTCGTCGTTTGACAACGCGCAACCAGTTCGGATGAGATGCCTAAATAGGATACATAGTGAAATGACAAACACAATGCCCACCATAATCTTGCCATATGTATTAGACAAAGTTCATTTCAAACTAAATTCGAAGGTCCGATATAACTAACATGCGTTCAGCAATCACATTATGCATACAGCCGTTGCCCACATGAAACCATGCGCAAAATCGGAGTTGTCTTTCTTCTATTCTGATTTTAAAAGAGACAACCTTCTATTTACAATATATAATCTTCCTTTTAGCGCGTATGCTTAAAGGACTTAGACTCTTTGCATTGCTGTTACCTATATCTTGTGAGTTCCCAATGTGGTGTTGCTTCACATTGCGATTATTCGGCAATCAAATGCAGCTTACACATTTATCAAAAGCTGAAATGTACAATAAAAAAAAAAAAAAAAAAAAAAACCAATGCCAAACAAAGGCACATCACATTTGCCTGTGCGACAGTTTTGCAATTTCTGGGCACGAAGCAAAACGCCACGAGTAATGGCTTTTGCTGTATACATATACGGACCACGTGGAAAGTGAAGGTCGGTGGTGCTCACGTGTTTAATTTTATGTAGTCGTCGACACAAGCCGGACACCAGCAGAAGTTGCTGTGCCTGTCAATGCCTTCGTTTTCATCAGGCTCAACCAAGAATTTGCCGATAGATCAGCGTCATGTGGACGTCACTGAGAATTCCGAAGTGACAAAGTTGCCACTGGCTTCAGGTCAGAACACCGACAACCACGGTTATCGCTAGTTATAGCTGGATTGTCTTGGCAGGGAAAGTACAACAGGAAAAGGAAAAAACAGAACTAAGCATTGCTTAGAAATGTATCTGAAGTGCAGTCTCTATACCAGCCGCTTCGTCTTCGAAATATTGTTTGCTATAATTTCAATTATTACGATTTGGCTATCCCAGAATAGAAATATTGTTATCCATTTACGTGCTTGCGACGTACCTGGACACAGATATCGCATCAGACCCATGTACTCCTATTAAAGATGTTTACGCGTCGCTGATGCGTAATTGTTATCATTAGTCCTCATACACGTGCCTGCTCCAATGCAGAAATTCACGATACCGTCACGCCAGCTGCTCACAACGCTTTCGTTGAGGTTTTATGTTTAATATTGTGTATCTCTAGGTAATAATGCATGAAGTGCGCAACTTACCCGTTAGACAACACCAGTAGATTTTTACAGAAAGAAATAAGCCGTTCTGAAGTTTCATTACTATGAAATTCTATCATATAATTATGCGAATCTTCTAAATGAAGATTCTGCTTGGAGGTCTACTGTTGCCTACAACTCAAGGTAGATATGTGTTTAGTCGAGGAATGTTTTCCCTGTAATAACAAGGGTGCTAAAGTTACGACTTCATCCGTTATGCGCGGATAACTTAATGATTATTCAGCACTTTTTTTTTTTTGCTCCTCACGATCCAGATGCTTCCGAACGCTTTTGATCTTATCGCTGCGACTTTCATAAGAATTAAACTAGATAAGGTGAAGTAAAAGCTTGGAAAAAAAAATGTATATCAAATTGTCGTATATTAGAAAACAATGACTCGCGCAGGGGCAGTTTGCGCTTCAACAGAACACAAAGCGCCTTCCTATAAATATTAAATTTTATTTATTAGCCTCTACTGCGCAGTAAGAGAGCACTTTATATACTGTGTTTTAATAGTCCTATGAATATAAAAAAAGAAAAAAATAATTATGTAAGCGTATATTCTTTCAAAATTTAGTAGATATAAGCAAAAAACGTTCATGATAGACGTGTATTAACGAGCGAACGGTATGGCGCTGACTGAAAGATACTAGGCATTGTTCCATCTAGAGGCCGAAATTTCGTATCATGCCATGTCGCTCAGAAACCTTAAGACAGACCTTGATTACCAATAGAGAATAAAGTTGCCTTTCTTTTAATAAGCAAACTATCAGTGATATTCAAAAAGAAGCCACTGCAACATTGTCTAATCTAAATGACATTATGGCCTCACATTTTGATGCTATTCTTAAAAATCACTTAAATTTTATCCAGAAAATTCTTTGTTGTTTATACAGAAATGTTACCATTATCGAATTTTACTTTAGAAAAGGGACTATTGCGATATTCATTCTCCATTTTGCTTCTAAAATTCAATCCGGGAAGTTAACCATGCATCGTAGGAAAACGTGTGCTGCAGTAGCTCCGTATCACATACGTTTGATAGATGCTATAAATAGAGATTGATTTCAGATAGACATTTATAAAGGCATTGTAAGAATTTAAAGTTGAACTAATTAAGTGTAACCTGTCCTGACTGTCCACGGGAAAGCAAACGCCTTCAAAGAAAACGTACAAATATTGCAGGCCATGTTAAAAGCAAGAGCTTCCTTTTACGTTCTTGGAAAGGTAAAAGCATCAGAGGCAAGAGTTACAAATGACTAAGGACGTCACCAGCACTTGTCCACTGCCGGCCATATAGCGACGAAACCTCATAGTGCATTTCACTTAATTAAGCAGTTTTAGCACTAGTGAAAATATATAGCGCAGTGCTAGTATAAAAACATGACGGGTTGTTGGATGCCTAGCAAAATTACGCTTCATACGATACAATAAAAGTAAGTAATAGTCCGTTAATTATGTAAAAGAAGAAAATTTAATTTTTCTTACGTTTAGTTTCCTTTCAGACCAGTAAAGCATGCCACCATTGTAGCCGCTAGATTCGGACTCACGATTGAAGCATATCATGACCAGTACGTTGTACGAGGATAGAAGGATGCTGGGAATATTGTTAACATCTATCTAAAAAGATGCTTTTTAAGATGCTACCTAAAAAGATGACGTTTTACCATGTTTATCAAGCCACACCCATACGACTATGTTAGAAAATTACTAAACTGTCACCAAAACCGATCCATGATACACGTATGGCCGTATGTTTATGTGACACTTGTAGGTCAAACATCAAACCCATTCTTCAGTACTTTTTAGATAAGAAATGTTCGGCTGTTTTTTTTTCGAAAACAAAAAAAAAAAAAAAAAACCAAAAAAAGATAGAGTACCAAAAAAGCATCATATTCTCTATTAAAAAAAAACTAGTGAAGGGGGCAAGTAATGGCAATGCTGTAGATAGCTTTAAGACTCTAAGCAATATTACCGAAATTACTAATTCATTATTGAATGAATAAATAGAATCTCTTGAACATAGTTAAATATTAACTAGGAAGAACAACACTTTTTAAAACAGCGTACACTATATGATATTCAGTGAGTTTACAGTATTTTGAGACAGACGTGGGCTGTTGCACGTGGTGTATGGGACAAATAAAACCAGACTTAAATTTCAGTAACACTATGTAGGTGCTCCCTAGCGCCGCAGTTCTTAAAACAAGAAAAAAAAAGCTGCATTTATAAAAACAATCCTTTTTTTACCCTTTTGTTTCTGACCACACTGAAAGCCATAAACCATAGTTATCGTTTTTAATGCATATCATCATTGAGAAATTTTTAAATTCAAGATCGATTCGCGCCGTCCGATTCCACGTTACCTTCGAAGAATACATTTGCATTTAGAGTTGGCATTTACGCAAAATGAATAGTCTCCCGTACGACTTTCGGCTGCTTCATTAATGCTTTAATCTGTGGCTCCTTATAGAACAGCAGACGCTGCTTCTAGTTGTTATGTTTTCAGAAAAAAACTATTAGATACTAAAGGTATCTTTGAAAAGCAGGCTAATGTTTCTATTCTACATTATTAGTGAAATTATATCAACCATAATAAATAATTCTACTACACAGAATGAACACATAAAGCTCGTGTTGGCTTTTTTGATGACTTTCATTATTCTGTCTTATTTCCTTTTCATCCTTAGTCATCTGTTCTGGGTTGATTCGTGCTTGATAACATTTGCTATTTTTTTTATTGTCAGCATTTTTCCGACCGGCAGGGGCGAGTGTCTATGGGTTCCTACTCAGTATGATCGCCAACAAGGCGTCGAGTAGCTATACCTTCTTCGAACGGAAGGAGCAACCGGTTTTCACCAGAGAGAGAAACATTGGCAGCTTGCATCCTCTTTTCAATTCTAGATCACTTGACCTTCTATGTTTTGCGTATCATTGCGCATGAGACCCGTACACAGGGGTGAGGTTTTAGGGAACGACAGAAAAAACAGTTTCCTTAGTCTAATAAACTGATTCGAAATCTTGGTGCGCAATTTTACAGGCAGTAATACAATCTGGGCACGATCTTCTCATTCTACTCCAACTTATGAGGCGCACTATCAAAGTTTACCTTAATACAACGATACTTTCATTGAATCATTGGTTTATTAAAGATATATTAAACTTGAGGTTATACTACGTCGCACAGTGTGCGACACTTTGTTTCTCATACGGCGATGGCCGTATCTTGTAGCTATGATATCAGCTAACAATGGAACTTCTGCCATTCTCTAATCGAAATCCAAGGCTTTCAGCTGCAGGGAGTACCTTATAGCCACACCGCATTTCAATGAAGTATCGGGGGTACTTCGCTGTTAAAAAACGCTGTCATGAAACACTGACCACAACCTAGGCGAGTTCGCCTTCACTGCGATATGGTGTCGTCAACGTCGTCCAGTCGTCGAAGTAGCTGTTTGATACTAAAAATTCTCTCTTTGGTAACATCAGTAAGTCACAGCAAACAAAAAGCGCTTGACCAGTGAAGCGGCTTAGGCAAACCCTCCTCCATTTTTCATGTAACTCAACCTCCTGCCGGAACGTCAGTCTCAGCTACCCAAATCGTAACATAGATGTCTTAGTTTATAGTCCAGTAATAGTATTAGTATCAATAGATGCCTTCCGACCTCGGCCTTTGATCCATCTCAATTTTCAAGGCCTCGCTGACCTCCTCCCTCGTTTTGGAGCTCTTAGCTTATGTTATAGGGTTATTTCTACCGTGAGTGAGGAGCGTCGTGATTCTTCTCTTGTAGTGTATATCAATGCTATTGAACACGTCGTTCACTTTAGTCTATACAGCCTCCCTGTTTTTGCACGTTGCTACTCCATCCATCCATCCATCCATCTATCTCATTATTTGTGCATTGCCTTTTGTCTTATTATTACCACTGATATCATTCTCGTTATAGTTTTATAATTATTTATTATTAAATTAACTATTTTGACCTTTGGCGATTCTTTTCCTCGATGGTGCATTCTGCCTATTTACTGCTTTCTGTCGTATATTTAATATCGCCAGATGGAACCTACCATTGGTTGACCGCAACCACTGCTTTTATAATTTATAAGGATCAGTCATAATGACCTGAACAGGTTGGCCTGTGCGTCCTTTTGTTGTTGTTGTTGTTGTTGTCACGTGGCCGTTGTTACAATTGTTATTGTTCTTTTTCTTATTCAATCCCTACTAAATATGTTAACTTGAACATACCAAAACTGAAATAAGCTGCGTCGAAATCACCGCCATACTGTTGCTGCAATTTATAATAACAAATTCGCATTTTTCCCTACAAAAACCGCTGATAGGTCCCACTTCTTCTGGCATGTGTGGTAGTCGAACTATGCTACAGCAGAAAAAAATAACCAGTGAATACTGTCACTTCAGTTAATCTTGCAAGGTATAAGCTGTTGACTATGCAAAGTTGTCTCTGATCTTTGTTTGTCTCTTTTCTAAACGCGTTGGTCGATCTTCCTCTAGGTGGGCGTTGATTGCGCCCCCATATCGTCGGTCGGACTCGGTGGAATGGCACCGTATGCAGGTCAATGACCGCTTTTTTTTCACTCATTTCAATTTCTTTCATGTCACACTTACACACGTAAACATATTCGTATCATGTTTATATATATATATATACATATATATATATATATGCATATACATATATATATACAAACATATATACATATATATATATATATATAATCACCGGACCTTAAAATTAATGGACGAGTTAAGAATACCTATATTAAGAATAATAAGTAGCCACAGCAAATAATACACGTAATTAATGTCAGTATACATTCTAAATGTCATTTCTAACAGTTGTATCATTCCTGTTGTTCTTAATAGCATCCTAATTGTTTCGTTAATGTCTAAAAAATAACATGCTTAGTAACTTGTGTGTAGAGACTACTTATGCCGGGAAGCTGATACGTAATTTAACAAAAAGTCGCTCTGACGAAAGCAACAGTAAAGGTCGAATGCTACCAATTAATGGATACAAACAGTGTGATTTGATGAGCAGACGTTGCTTCGTGTCAAAAACCCTTTGGCAGGGAAAACAGGTCGATGCACCTAACCTATCAGTTTATAATAATAAAAGTAAATTCTTTGACGAAATAAAAAAATTCACACTAGACTTAAATAGCTACATAATAAGCTACTCGAACAGAGCGTGACATAAAAGTTCAACAAATCTCACCCGTAAATAAAACTAGACAAGAATCGTAATGTATGTGCCTATTATGTTGGCCATAATTAAGTTACTTCAAAATACATTTGTCGAGCTAGAAAGTAAGGAACTTCGACACTACGGCGCCATGTATGCGTATCTAATATCGAAATTGTCACACGTGTAATGTCTCATCAGGTAATTACGAGGAATTACGGTCAGAAATACAAGCAACGTCTATTTATGTTAATTTAATTAATTAGCTACTCTGAAGGCGTTCAGAGGTACAGACATGCCGCACTACAATCAAATCCTGTAAAAAAAAACGCAAACATATACTGCATCTACAAGAAAGCTGTAATTAATAGAACAATCTAACATTATCAAGGACAAATAGTCTATGCAGCAAACGATCAAAGAAAAATGGGTTATAATCATGAAATTCTGTTTGTTAAAATGTGTCAAGACGTTTGTTGTATCAAAGAGACAAACGCAATTTCGTCGTCTTACCGTCTAACGATTTATGTCGTCTTTTACCGGTCTGCAGCATATATATATATATATATATAT
>NW_019214999.1:0-35075 GCF_002532875.2 Varroa jacobsoni | reverse complement strand
ATATTAGAATAAAAAATATGCAACGGAGAAAATATGAAACACGAAGATCGAAAATAAATATGAATCGCAGACAAAGGGATATAAACGACATACACTGGTATAACATCATCTTGAGCACGACCCGTACCACCGGCTTAATACATCCTTGCGCGGTTTGATAGATCCGACTTAAATTATAGTTCGGTATCTAACTTTACTTGAAGACATGCAACTGTACAAAACGACATACAAACCTAAAGGTCTATTTCCAATTAATTTAGGATGTCGTTATTGGTCGATTTCAATATAAGAGTGGTTAAATATATATGGATCGGTTAAAGTAATAATGCAACACATCACATCATTCGTAATACTTGTGACTGCTTATTTATCTCTAGGTAAACAGACGAAGCTGAGAATACGCATTTGGTATACGGTAAACTTTTTGTGAATTTTACGTAATATTAACATTCTGCAAAATAGAGTGTTCTTCATTATGCACGTACTATGCAGATTTATATCTGTAAAAGAGGAGCTAAAGCAAGTAGCCGGCACACTTGGCGCTTTCGGCCCAAGACAGCTATCCAGGTGTCTTCGCGTTTCAGTCGAATAATGGAGACCTCCAAAGCTACAGTTGAGTCGGATGACCTGAGCAATGCTCATTTCAATTGTAGAGCTGGGACGATGTACCGATGAGATTGTTTCTAAACAACTTTAGGATATCGACGAGTGATGTATGTGGCATTGTGGTAAAATTAAAAGTTTATTTAATTTTTTGTTTTATCAAGAGGTGTGTCGATAAAGTACTGTATATTTTTGGGCTTTATTTGGGCCTTTGATGCTTTCAAAGCAATTTCCTGTACTTTACTTTCGACCACCGTTCGATCACTCTCTTAGTTATGTATAAGCAACTGAGTTGAAAAACGATACGTTATGTGACTACCTTTCGGCTTATCTTCGATGCTAATAGATAATAATGAACTTTGGAAATAGCTGGGCGCGGAAACAGCCACAAAAGCTACTATTTTTTTTTGGTAAGAAGTTTTACATATGCACGCTTTTCATGAACAATGCATCCCAAGAATGAACTAGCCTGAATCATATGTACAGTACATGAAAAATAGAGAAAAATTGTAGCACATTTTAGCTACGAATGTAGTAAGCTGGGTCAGAGTATTATTTCGAGATTTCATACCTTCTCAAACGGAAGGAGACTTTAGCGCCCCTTGGAAGGCACTATTTGGGAGCATTTTACATTCAGCACTTGGGAATATTTAAATTGAATCACATACTAGATAATGAAGCCTTATATACAAAGATATACAGAAAATCATAATTACGATCTATTACGCTAGAATCAATTAGATCCTAATCTAAATAGCAAACATAGACAAGCATAGACAAGCAAAATTTGAAAAAGTGTCTCTCTAGCAATCTCTTCTATCGTGTAATAAAAGCGACAGTAGAGAAAAGAGTCTGTAATGTTCAGTATCAGACTCAAATAAATAGTTATAGCACCCTTGACGTCTCGAAGCTCACAAATAATCATTTCTAGATCTGAAGAGATCGTGATTTTAAATATATATTATCGAAATATAAAACAGTAATAGCATGAAAAACGAGCAGAACAAGAAACACGGAGGCTTATTGTTTGATACCGTAACAATGTAACGTAATAGTTTTTCTCTACCTGTTCAGTCAGATATTCTTCTTTCCTTTTTGTCAGGCATTGCTTCTCGTATTTGGTAGAGCTTTTTTGTTATAAATGGAAACCTATTTTTAGAACCCGTTTTTGATTCTGAACCGGTTCACTTGTGAGAGTAGTTTAGGTATTGCACTAGGCCAAAAGTCGACATTCTAATCCATCTCTAATCATTTTTTGCATTTTTTGTTCGCTTTTTAGAAATAGAAATTTCAAGATTTTTTACAAAGCAATTTTTTTTATCTTGCAGTGTATTCACAAGCGCACAGAATTTTAATTAATCTATATAAAATGGCTTGAGCAAGAATTGTACAATGGATTATGATGTGGGAAAATTGACCGATTGCATCTTGAATTACTTTTATTTATTTTAGTTACTTCTCTATGTGTTAATTATAATTAATCTCTATCTTCATGTAAGTGTAAAAAATCGCATTTTGTTTTCTATGCGGACTTAAAGAAAATTGAGCTGATTGAATTGAGAATTGATTATACATTCGAAAGGTTGATTTAATGCTTGGTCTGGTTTATTTGAATTTGATTTATGCCTGGATGGTAGCTTATGTTTTTAGTAAATCTCTCTTGTTCTGAAACGGAGTTTTGTATTCACTTAAAATAGTTAGCCCGTGGATGCCCTAAGAAAATCGGTACTCACTACAGTTACTTGAAAATGATAAATCAAAGGTGAAACTAACCCAGTAAGTTTTCGGAGACAGTAGGCAGAATAGAAACGAAGGCGTCGATTGCATTTAAATATATCAAAGCACTGCTGCGGTCAAACGTAATGTTTTTTTTATATCAAAGGCAAATTGTAATAGGAGCTTAGATTAATTATAGAAATGCAGTTCAACGATATGTAGAGTGAAGGGAAAATCTCCTGAGGGTTTAGAAGTCTTCACTTCACTCCTTTTTTCACATTAATTTGCACCTTATGTTACTCTCTTGATCCTTTAACTCTAAAATGAAAACTTAGAAATTTTTAAAGTACTTTTATCCTTATATATATATATATATATATATATATATATATATATATATATATATATATATCCCTCAGCGCTTATTTTGATTTCGGGTAGTGTTTTACTTTATTATCGCTCTGTTGCTTTTGACGACCGATCTGATCCACCTAAGACACCTCGTAATGCTCATTTTTCATAAGCTTGTTTCTATCATAACTCTCAACGAGGTATTCTACCTGTCTTCTGTACTAAAAGTAAAGTCATTAACAGGCTTTGCTATCTGTGAAATACTACAACAATTACTGTCGAAAGGTGTGAAACAAAGGAACACTTAGTAGTAAAATACGATTAGTATGGCTTTTTTAGTTCATAAGTTGAACGTACGAAGTTTTGTCTCATAGAAAATAATTGTATAATTAAGAATTGCATTATTGTCGGACACATTGACTGACCAGCGAGCTCCGTCACAAACATACGTTTCAAGGAAACCGAAATTTAGTTATCCGAAGGTAAAAATCAGTCAGGGCCAAGCATGTTGTAGTTTTTAAAACTCCGCCTAAAAACCATATAATCATCACGAGCCGATGATTCACTTTTTCAATTAGCATTGGGCGTGTGCGAATCGATACGGTCTTGTATTTTCAGATTTGACAACAAACAAAATATGTTATTACCATTATAGTTATTATTTTGTATTACCTTCTCTGTATTGTCAAAAGCCTTGTTGGCATACTTATTTTTGAGTTATTTCATATTCGTCTGTCAAATTTAAATCCTACTGAGAATTTTTCAGCTTGCCTTAGAGAACTCAGCTTCCATTTTTCGTAAGTGTGTAAAACCGGCAATAACGTAGACCCTCTGTTTTGAGCAAAAAAGTATTTTATGTAGGCGGTTTTTCTAGAGTGGAAAGATTAAATAATAGGTGATGTTTGCTCAAATTCCGATGAGTTTGTTATTTGTTCTAGAAAGAACTGGCTTCGCTTTAAGATTAGAGGTGGCGGATGGACGTATCAAACTTAACAATAAACAGCCCGTCAAAGGTTTTCGTTAATTTTAACTCAGTACCCTATAATGTTACCTAATAATTATACTTAAATTGTATTGTTAAATATAGGTGTAATGTGAGTGCAGCGTAGAACTGTAATGTAGGATTCGGCACAGACATTCGCGAATTTGCTTCCAGTTGTAGTGCAAGACTGCGGTGTATGGCGGATTAGAGCGCGGCCTAGGGCCTTCTGTTGAGAACAGGACTTTTATCTTATTTATTTTACGTGAAATGCAATCCTGTTTCTCTATTTCACTAACAAACCTACTTGCTTAAGTTCCTTACCAGTTCCCAAATAACGTCAACGGTACATGCGGCTACGTAGACAACCATTAGAATTCCACAACAAACTAGAGCTGCTGGGAGAGGCGAAGGCACTGCAGGTTTGCGATTGCGGGCGTCACTCTTGGTAGCTTCCTGCATCCTTTATACGTCCGATAAAAGACTTTGACCGCTGTACACCACTGTGGAATTCAATACTAGGTACGTTTTTTTTTTACTTAAAACAGAGGTAAGCCCGAAAAGAAAAAAGGTATTTAAAACTATTTTTTGCCACTCCACTTCTATGAACTTCATCTTTTAAAGATTAGTGGGACTAACAATTAAACCGAGGTATAGGTTTTTGGTTCTTGGCTAACACAGCCTGGAGCGCCCTATAACTTCCTTCTTTGCAGTTTTTTTGACTACACTACTATGGAGGCCCTAAGGTACACACACTTGGCCTCGCGGTTATGCGAGCTCTGCGATGGACAGCTACGCAGATCTTAGCAAGGGCTTACTAGGAGTACAGCTGAATTCCACATATACTCAACTGGATCATCTGCATGCAGAAAAACCGTGAGAAGCATCCGGGCTTCTAGAATAATCAAAACTCGAAGGAAAATAAATTTTAATATAAAACACATTAATACGAGCTCTAAGCTAACGTTCTTCATAAAAAAAAAACATTTGCGTAAAATGAAATTGTAGAGGACAGCTGTTAGGTGTGGAGAATGTACAGGTGGTTTTATGAATTCAGCGCATTTGAATTAATTTTTAGAAAATGTATGCTACTTAATACGTTTTCTTATGTCGCACACCCATTTAATATAAAACAATATGTTAATATTCAATCCAAAATAGGATAAATGATTCGTTTTAGTTATGTCGTTTTGTTCGGCCTTAACCGATGCTTCCGGGGGAGTCAGACAAAGATATAATTCATTGTACAAAGATTGAAAATATGACTAGGAGTTTAAAACCATTTCACAGTAAAGCTTAGGTACAAGAGTTTTTGAACGTCCTTGCGTTTAAGAAAACTCTTGTCTTTTCTACGTCTAATCAAATTTTGGAATTTAACTAATTAAGAAGAATTTGTGACTGACGAGGAATCTAAGACTTCCGTGCATTATGTAATGTCCGTTGTCACAATATACAGGCTCAGCCAGTGTGATGTTACAACATTTATGTCCAGTGAGTATATAGTCTAACTGATGCATTTTAGTCTATCGATAATTAAGACACGGTCAAATGACAGCTTTTTCAATTGTTTTTTTATACACGTACTTCTAAAGAGTGACTTAATTTTCTTCTTAATAGTGCTACTCTCGGCGCATTTCCGCTTGCATTTAACGGTAGCAGTAATAATCGTAACAATATTGTAAGTATAATCATGTACATGGACTAGAGTTAGGTGTCAGGATGAGTGTGCCCGTCGAGTCGTTTCCTATGTCTGCCTCGGGAGTTAGCGATTAATGCAACTGCAGTGGCCCGTAACTTTTACTGGAACTTTATAAACGACTGGTGCAACTGTCACTATTGATTCCGCAGTTAAAAACTTTCATATTTTAAAGAACACCTTGGCCACTGTACAAAGTGTCTTGTGACAGTTCTGTTGAGTTAGGTCATTCTGCTAATCTTACTGACAAAACACTCAAATTTGTCAGGCTTACTAGTGTGTGTTAACAAGCACGCTGTTATAATAGAATAAATAAATATAATAGAACTAAGAGGTATTAAATTGGTTTGTGTTTCACAAACGAATGAAACAACCCGCAACATATCTACTGATCATGAGCCTTCAATGGAATAGCTGTTCTAACCAGATATGGATCGTGCTGAGCGCTAAACTTATGTACGAAGCGTTCATAGCTCAGATCAATATACCTAAAAACGGCGACCTCACCCTGCGGTGAAACTGATCGATGAATATAAGTAAACGTTTTCCAAATTTTCACATTTACTCAAACTGAAAAACATTCATAATGAAAAAAGCGCTTTCGCCGACCACGTTTTACATTTGAGTAACTCTTAGAACAGTACGATGCCAAATTTTGTTAGACATTTCGGACCTATAGCAACGATGAGACCAGCCAAGATTTCAACATCAGCAACAGTAATTAGTAATTAACTGCGTGCTTTATATCTGTTGTTTAACATGTTCCGCGACGCTTGTGCTGCCATCCTTGAAAATATTTATCGTTGTTGTTGTTGTTGTTGTTGTTGTTGCCTTGTTCGCAGTACCTGTCGCATTTACACCTATTGGGCTCGTCCCCTTCCTCCTACTCGTTCCCCACATTTCACAAAGTAAAGCGCATGTGGGTACGGCACTACCGTATGACTCATTATCATCACAATCACGATCATCGTCATCATTGTGTTCTTATAAAGATTCACAACGCCGAGACAATTAGGCACGCAAGTAAGGGCTCTGCTGCAGAAATCTTGAGTCTTCTTTCCTTACTTTGCACTGACTTGCTCCGTGCTGCTCCACCATTTGAATCTACATCTGTTTACCTCGTTTACAACCTAATAAATATCTATATACGTATCGTCTTATATATGTATCATTCTCCATCTCATCTTACATAGTTTCTACAAACCCTAAGTACTAAGTGCGCCTTCCGCCTGCAGTCTTTAATCGATCATTTACAAATATGTGCCTAAAGCATTGATTTCGTCATATATGTCATCTTCATATTCGATATAATAATGAATTGTCACTATAAGTGCAATTTTGTTTCTCCCACTTGGCTTGAGTACATTAGGCGGCTATCATCTGTATTTTGCAATAACTTATGGAAGTCATTCAAATTTCCACCATCACCTTCTTTCAAGTTTCAAGGCTGTCCAGCACAGGATATTGTCCAGTGCTGCTCAGTGCCTTTATTTGTTACTACCTTTGGTCAAGTGACGTCTACTATTTGGTATTTACCATTACTCTAACGACCGGCTTCACAGGCTTCAAGGTACGTTACAAGAAGCATGATAAATTGATTGATAAGGACTTTATGCCTTAGCGCATGGCGACTATACTTTCCATTTTAGTATTCAGTACCACCAAACAAGGCTGATATGTGCTTACGGTGCGTTTTTAGATTTGTTGTTTTGCCTTAGCTCCGATCTCATCTGGGGGTGCGTGGTTCAATTTCAATCAAGGCGACATCCAAGTTGCTACGTCCTGCATTGTCTGGTATTAGACTACTGCACCCATAACCTTGGATTGTATTCGTTAACTAATTGTTCTTGTATTAGTGTTATATAGTAATCATATATGGCATTCACAAATCTCTTACAGTTTCTCACGTCTCTTTTTCCTTTTTCTTCGTTTTCCCTTATTTTGCTTTTTATCACACGTTCGACTTTTTCTCTTGCACTCTGCACTTCTCTCTCTCTCTCTCTCTCTTTCACATTTGGTTCTCTCCTCCCTCAGTTTTTTTCTCGCTCTTTGTCACCTTTTTCTATTCTCTTCCCCCTCGCTAATTCCCTTCCCTATCTTTGATTTAATAATATTTACTCAGTTCGGCAGGGCAGCTCTCGTGAGGCGTAGGAAATCGTTCTTATCCTTAAGAAACGCTATGACTCCGTCCCCATTGACTTCCTCTTGCCGCTGGCCAAAGTCAATGGCATCTCCTTTCAAGGTTATCATTTGACCGCCAAGCGTCTCCAGCAGGGCAGCACCCGCGCAAATATCCCATTTCTTAATGAGTGACGTGTGCACGTATAGGTCGTCCTTTCCTTCAGCAACCTAAAACATGCGAAAAGGTCAAATATAGGTGAAACGTACTGAAACAGTTGTATTCAATATTTTTCAATTAAAAGCTTTTGGTGAAAGAATTAAATACACTATTCTGTGGCTTTATTGTAACTAAAATTTTGGAGCATATTTTACAGTTGCCAGTTATTAATATTCAGGTCTAAACATCACCCAAATGATTTTTATGGTTCTTCTTGTATCATACTACTTGCCGACCTATTTTTCAAATTTAGCATTATTAAAATCCCTCCTCTATCGCCACTAACTTAAGTGATGCACTTCCTGTATCACATGCAATTGAACTACAACACTTCCACGTTTCGATATACAACGTACTCAAAGTGTAGGCTTTCGATTTTTTCACATGAAAGGGATTTATTATGATGAAAAAAAGCAAGCTTACATACCTGCAGCACTTTATAGCCCGCACCTCCTGCCAACGTGACATGAATATTCCCGCTGAGGTTCTCTTTGGCGAACGCTTCAACTTTGTCCGCATGTGATCGCGACACCACAATACGAATTTGTGATTCTGCTTCCTCGGTTGGGTTGATCCTTCGAAGACTTTTTGAAGGCCCTTGGCCCACCCAAGCCCAGACAGTCCTATTAAGGAACGGCTGATGAATGACGCCAATTTGGGCGCGTCCTTTAATGGCTATGCATACCATTGTCGTAACGAAGTGTGTCAGATTTTCGCTATATTCCTGTGTCGCATCCAGCGGATCGACCCAAACAAGGATATCTCTCATCCGCACGGTTTCATCAGCGTAATGACTAATCGACTCCGGCAAATTCACCTCTTCAAGAAGGACAGCAGCTGGAGGCTGCGACTGCCTGCTGGACTCATGCTCTTCGGAAAGGACATTTAAATGGGGAAAACTTTCTAGTAGTGTCTTGAGCATAGCTCGGTGACTGCGTAGGTCTCCATCGGTTAGAGGATCATCCTGACCAAACTGGTTTTTTCCTTTACTCGACGTCTTCACACCATTCTGTCGAACTCTCACCACCTCGTTTCCTGGAAAACGATAGATTTATTCATAACACAACACAAAGGAAAAACAACAGATAAGATTACTAGTGTCAGAAAAACAGTTTGTTACACTTAATGGGTACAATTCTAGCCGATGTGCTTGTCCTTGATTATGTCTATTGATAAATAATAAATAGTAAAATAGCTTGTGTATAGCGGAGTTTCTAACTGTCCGTATATATTTTCCCAGAGAGATAGAGAGAGAGAGAGAGAGAGAACTACGAAATATTCACTTACCACCTCGAACAGCCGCTATTATTGACGTTCTGAGCAAAAGCCGTAGGCTGACCCTCTCTACTCTCGAAGCGTTCATTTCTGTGTATAGAGTGTAATACACGAGAACCAGCACAAAGACCAGCCCAAGCACAATGGATAGATTGGCTGGCCGGCACTGTTTCATCCAAACCATTGTGACTAAGTTTAAGCCTAGCAATCTCTCTCACGTTCTCACTTATTTAATACAAAAAGAAACCGGTATTTTTTAGATGGCATAGCGAACAGGGTATGATACCTCGATGCAGCTGGGAATAAGTAAAGTTTGATAATAATCTTGGAAGTTTTTGCTAAGGTTTGCTACGGTTGACGACAAAGCGTGTCAAGGAACATTAAGCTTCTTCGAATTGGAGTAGAAACGGCGGGAAATTTGCACGAAGGCTTGGGTCCAGTAGGGATATAGTCCAGGAGGGATTGCTGTTTGGCAAGTCAGCCACCGACATCGACGGTTATCGACCATTGACTACAATCGTTTCATTCTGAATTGATCGGAAAGGTTATGGGAAGATTGTGAACTTAATTTAGGCTTATTGCTATTCTCCAAACTGTTTTAAACGAAATGAAACAGATGGCAAGTATTAGATGTGCATAGGTCGTGCTTGATTTCGTGTTTAAGGGGCGATGTCCTGTAGGCAGCTATTTCAGGGACTCGACGCAAAATGGAGTGCATACAAAAATGACCGTAGAAATGATCGCAGTATTCTTGTCTTGCGAACTGCCTTTGACTAACGCTGAAAAATGGACAGAGGCAAAAAAAAAACAAGTAAATAACTGATCACCATGCTTAACTATATAATAATAAGATCATAGATTTAAAAAAAAACTGAAAAGAGTATTAAAATAGGTGAATGCTACTATCGTCTGCCACTAATGTTGTGGTCTGCACGGAGTCATATACTACTAGCAAACAGTAAATTAGTTTCGACTAGAAGACCAGGTTATGACGTCATGAAAAAATTATTCGGCTTAAGTAACAAGACTTCTGATATTTACTTGTAGACTTCTCGAGTAATATAAACACGACATCGTATTTACTTATATTACACTGTACAGAATAGAACAAATAAATTTTGGTAAACTGTGGTATTGAAACAAGTACGGCTCAAATAAAATAGATTAAGTCTTAACATTTTTGTTTAGTCTAACGTAAACATCACATATTCGTAGTGTACAGCATCATTTTGCCACCACAGTGCTCTCCTTCTTGGACAGTGGTGTGGGTAAAAAAAACATCCAGACGTTTTTATCAAATACAACATTAATAGAGACGAAGCAATATTATACAGAGCTTGTAAAGTGGGTATTTCTTTCATGTCTTAACATTATGTCTGATAACGACACTTCCTATTTGCGCTAAATTGGTAGTTGCAATCAAACCAGAAGCCTTCAAAATTAATTGCTCAGCACAAAATAAATTTGTCATAATTTATCCCAACAGGAAGATTTTACAAGTAGTGTACGGGGAATTCAGCGGCGTTTCTTGGTTGCCGTACGACGACATAGTGATCCTAACTGTACCATTATTCTGTTAATCGATAGCGTTCCATCAACTTTATCAACTAAATCGACTATTTTAGATTATTACGTTTTTTTCGGTCCGCGTCGCCTGGGCAACGTTTTCGATACCTGCGAGCACAGCAAGCACAATACACTTACAATTATAAAAGCTGATAAAGACTCCAATACTCCAAGGCAGATTTGTTTAAATCAGAAGTTCAAGGCAAAATTTCTTGACAAAGGGGAAAAATCAGAATGATCTGGGTCAGTGGGAAACAGTTGTAGCAAAAGATCGATCGCCTAAAAATCGTTCTTGCGACAGCTATTAATCACCACTGGCACAATCATCATTGAGCACGTCATGAATGTTCTTGATCCACGAACATATATGCCTTCCCGTCTCTCAAAAACGGCAGTACATATGGCGCTCTGCTGCTTCTGGATCCTTCTATGTTATCACTCCTTGTGGGCCTGTTGCTTTTACAGCATAAACAGCATTCCAATAAGCCGAAATACATTGCTCCCTTGAACCTAAACGAGGGATATGTGAGGAACCCCAAGGTTGCTGCCTGAAGAAACCTAAAAGTTTGGCGAGCCTTCGGAGCAACGTACATAACCACATACAGAACCGTTTAAGGCCACGAACGCTGTCGTTACGGCTAGGACGATGGCGTGTACGATCGATAAGTGAAACTTCGATGGAGAAATAGTAGGTCCCCCTTACTGGGAAAGGGGTCGCGGAAGGGCGGCACCGTTACCTATATCTCTGTTCCACCGCGACACAACGCAATTGCGTTGCCACGGTCTGATATAGGTAAAGGGAGTCTCCGGTAACCAACAGCGGCTTCGGTTAGATGAACGACGGACGCGAGGGGTCAGTGTGACAGTCAAACAGTGAGCTACGTGGATGCGATCGTTGTTGAGCTATTGTTAGACCGTCATAGAGCAAACAAGGATACAGAAATAAGATGTAGCCTCCGCTGGCGAGCGTCGAACTAAGTGGAAATAAGAGTACACGAACGATTGTTCAACTAAGTTCGTTTGGACCTGTACTTGCAGCAAACTCATAGTTTGCTACGCACCGACCGTGAACGGTTAGGAATAGAGCATGTGTGACTATAAGCTATAAGTTCAAGCTAACGACAAAGCCTTCCTAAAATTAGTCCAACAATGGCAGAACACCCGAAGATAGGAGACTGAACGGAAAAATATAAGGGTTATAAGGGAATATAAGGGTTCTTTACTGTACAATGTGAAAAATATATTCCGTAAATTTAATGATTTCGGTTGAGATATATGTAATATATATGCATATAAGGATAAATGTGATCAATATTTTGTCAGCGATATATTTACAGCGCCCATGAAAAGACGAAACTGTTGTTCTATTTTTTTTGCTCAGGGTATGTAGAATATTCATGGGGAATTTTTTGCTTGCGTGATTAATAACATTAAAAAAGTTAGCTATCGGCAAATCAGAGTTTAAAAGCAAGTGTCCACATCAACAAATAGGCGAGGAAATTAATTTATTTAAATTAATTAATTTTAATTGTTTTTGGATAAAATGAAATTAATTGTACATAATAAAATCAATTTTAATATCTAATGGAACATGACGAGTATAGCAGAATTACTTTATCTTTGCTTACTTGGTTTTAATGAAAATCTCTCCAGTTTCGCATAATAGTAGATCACCACTTTAATTTTACAGATGACATTATTTATAAAAAACGTCTTTAACTTTTGTTTGTGTGTAACCACTACAAGAAGGACAGTCCAATATTTATAGACAAAGTTCGCTATGATCGATTCTCGTCGAGACTAAAGCTACGTGACTGTATAGTTTAGGTAGTACCAGCTTAGCCTCGACTGTCCTCCCACCTTCTACGCCGCAACGGGGTTTCTCTGCTCACGGCCGCCGCGCCGTACATCCGTTGTGTTGTCCTAAGTGCAGCGACTCTGCCGACGTGCTAACATGAAAATTCCTAGTACAGGCGCAGACTTTGTCACAGGATTAATACATTACCCGTAAACATTCTAAAAAGGCATTGCCACAGCATGAGTCACTGAACTTGCACTTGCCTCGACGATGTTACTGCGTGTCTAGACCGCGCTATGTAAACGCTCTTTCTGCTTGGCGTTCATATATCGATAAAATCACGTCGCTTTATGCAAGTGTTACGTTCTTTATGCATCTCGACATTAGCTCAAGAGTGGCGGTTGTTGACCTTGCGTTGGTAATATCACTTGTATATACAAATGTCTGTCTCTTATCCACGATAGAATTTAATCACATAAATTGTTTAATTTACTATTTTTCCTGAATGTGCTGTCAAATAAAGTACGTAAGCAGCAACAGAGAAGATGAATACTGTAGCATGAATGAAAAAACGTTACAGAAGTCTTAATTATATTATACTATGAAAATACAAGCGAACCAACTCAACAACATATATCTAAAAGTGATCAAATCAAGCAACTCGTTTAAGTTATAATGATGTTATAACCTTTCAAACAAGTTATATACATCGCAAACTATATACAAACAAAATATACATTTTGTACTATTACCTACAACAGTGTTGTAGGGCGAGGTCCCGATTTCTATCATAGCGGTAAAATCTAACTGTTGCTCATTTACATCAGAGTAATAACTGAACTGTTAGTAGAATTTCATTAAATGTTGTCGCAAAGTCTTCAATGAAAGCAATTCACTAAGGTATTGCATAAAAATCATAGATTTTCACCTGTTGCGGACCTGACTGAGCTGACTTGTCAGCTTCTCGTCAGGCTCATGAATTTTACGTTGCATTTCACTCCAACCATATTCCGCTTAAATAAATTTTAGGATAACCGATATATTACAGTCGTGATAGGTGACGTAATCTTCATGAAACGCCTTATGTAAATCCACGAATCACATATCGCCCCCATGTCACTATTTATAAGTCATATTGTCACAGAAGAGTAATGTAAAAAAGAAAGAAAATTACTCTCTGTCGTTCCAATAAAGAAGAAAAAGTCATACGTTATCGACTTGTCACATCATATGTTACTGGACCATTAGTTCTGTGGTTAATCAACGAGTTGTGAAATTCACCAAAGGCTGATAGCCCGCAAATACTGCACACAACTTCACCCGTAGCGCAGTCGAACTTGCATGCTATATTTGTCAATCCATAAAACTCTCCTGTTCATTATGGTAATACAGGGTTGTTTTGAGACATCAGGATCACAGTGGTATTTCTTATTGTCGAATCCTATGTCAGAATATCGATACTTAGGTAAGCATGCTGCTGCCTATGACAGTTGCTATCAGCTGTAGGCCATTACCTGCCGTACACGGAATCGACCTTATTTCTCTCTCCTAAGCAGAGCTCGGGAGCATTCTAGAGGACAACTGGAGTAATGCACCTAATGGCACCATATGAAGAGGGTACGAATGATGGTAGCTATGCGACCAGCAACACCCTCAGTCACTCAGTGGACCGAATGGATGTTCTACTTGACTAACAGACCCCGTATAGTGTGGGAGGTAGACATAATACCTGTACTCGTAAAATGCTGTTTCGGCGCTTTGCCAAAGCTTAGCTTCAGGAGTCGTCCGTAAGCTCTATCCAGTACAAAAGTGTCGTCACAGAGCACCATCAGGTTGTTTCTTCTTCCTCCAAACGCCACTGCCACTTTCAAGGAACAGTAAAACTCCCTTCATGTAGAAAGCGTGGAACTAACATCGTTCGTCGCTAACGATATAATACCGTAGTTTCGGGTCAGGCGGCGGCTCTTTCCTCTGGTAGAGTGTTGCCATCTCCGTATATCCATTGTTCGCTAAATAATTAACCGATTATGACTATGCTTTCGGGTATGATTGTGCTATGTCCTTGTGTTGTGATAATAGAAAATATCGTTCTTATTACTATGATTTCCATAACTCTTATTTTTACTATTATTAATATCCCTTCGGTACAAGTATTTTCTGTCATGTTACCTGTAGTATGAATATTTTATTCAAAAATACATTCAAAATAATACCTATTAAAGCAGCAGTTATTCGCTAAGTTGCGGCTGCAGCCGTGGAACACACTTCAGCCGGATGTTGAAGCTGGTACTGATGACTGTAAGACTGAGTAGTCTGTATCTATACCGCAAACAGCTAACCACCATGAGAATTAATATGAAGAGGCGACTCTATCCGGTTAGACAGGTAGAGAAACGACTTCTAAAAAACGGCTATTATTCTACAAGATGCGTTGCATTATGCGAAGTGCTTACCAGTCATTAACAAGTGACAAGGATAAAACACTATCATAGCGGCTAACCGCACATACAGAATACATAGACACCAGCCATAATAATGCGGAAGTAGGTATGTGTGACTGACGCACTCATGAAATTCAGTTCCGTTGAAAAAGCTACTTATCACTGTAGCACTTTTCGATAGAGGAAATTTGCTGGGTCTTTTGATAGTTGCATCTTGCTGAGTACACAACTCAGAATGCCTATTATAAGCGGTTCTTCATACTAACCGAGTGACAAATGTCAAGCCTCGAAAAATCACTAGACCACGGCTATACTATCATCATCGTACAGGCTTTTGCTCCCCAACCGTAATAATTGTGGAGACACAAACCAATACTGGCAACGCGTTAGCTTGGTAAAATCCTATGAAGCAAAAATATGCATAGCTATGAATATGTGGTTTGTAAATGAGCATGATTATACAGCTTCCCATCCATTATGCAAAATTAACGAAGGTACGCTATAACTTGCAAATTGGTATAGCGAGGGTTGACTTTTATGTCACCAAAAAGTTTTTACCACATAGCGAAAATGATGAATACGCAAATCTATACTTTAACTAAACCACAATGGGTTGCTTAGTAATATACGCCGTGTGAAGAATGTAACTAACGTGATACATGCAACAGGGTAGGGTTTGAGGTGAATTAGAACTTGTGTCCACAAGCTGTCTGTCGGATTCGTCCATGGCTCCTGGTAAAGGAAAAAAGCCAATTTCATCTAAAACAGAACCAAACACTTATCAAAGCCGGGCTTTTGTTTTTAGAATATGCACGAAGGTCGGTTATTGTCCAAGGCCTTTAAGCTGGATAAACTTCCTTGGTTTTTACTGCAGCTGTCGAAGTAGCCACGGATAGGTCTCACACACTAAAGTGGAAACTTCACAAAAAAATGACGGGCCAAAAACTCATGAAAACAAAGGTGCTATAATGCAGATCTAGTGATACTACTATCCCTATTTGAGATTATAAGGTTATTTTTTTGGAAATGTTTAGGTCGCATAATTCACGAAATCTTTCGGTCTACGTATTATATCATAAAAGTCGTACATATATTTTATGAATTTGGAAAAGTCAAAGACTTTCATGTTGCACTACCTGTAAATCAATTTTAAGCACGACGCATCAGCCAGCAGCGTTCGATTCTTTTTGGACGAGGAACTCTTCACCGCTCGTATAAGAGTTGCTGCAAGAAGAAATCGCTAATTTATAGTTACAATAAGAATTCAATTTTGGCTAAACTAACATTTTTTTAATGTAGCTATGATTGATTGATTGATGAGGATGGCACCGTACCTCTTTCGTGAAGACAAAACCGCGACATAAGAACAGCCGAAAATGCTATATGTTCTACGCAGAGTGTTAAAAAAGAGAAGTTTTAACTGAAGTCTTACCAGTATCATTTTACTCAACTGAGTAAAGATCAAAACGTTATGTACGAATTTCTAAAAATTCAAAAATTTGTGAGGATGATTTGGGCTCCAGTATTATTTTACTCGAATAAGAAAACGTCAAAACGTTACTTACGAATTTTTAAAATAAAAAAATTTGTGAGGTATGATTTAGGTTCCAAATTTAAATAATCCGAGGCTAGAGGTAGTTATACTAAACAAGTCCGCTTGTATTGATGTCTTTGTCATCAAATATACAAAGAAATTCATCCAAACATTTTTCTCATTTATATAAAGCTTATAAAACGACCTTAAGCTTCCCCTAGTTTGCATCTTACCCATGCTCTTCATATATGATAGGCAGTTCACCACGTTTTTCGTTAGCCATGAATCGTCTGAAGCGACATAGTTAATATGCTCCGATACACAATATATTCTTCATTGCATTTTACGCTGTCCTAAAGTTTATGAACAACTTTATGAATCAATGATGCCATAATTACGTGTGATGGTTCCTGTCTTCGTGCATGAGGCATATATTGCCTTCTTATAATATCGTAATTGCAAACTATACTTTCTCAATGTAAACTTCTCTAGCATGATGTGACTCTCGTAGGCTTCATGGGTTGAAAGGCCCACAAACGCTGATTCGCTTAAATATGATTCAAAAAAAGTGATATTAGGTTCATTCCCTATTTTCAGAACGTAAGATCTTCGTTTTTGGCTGTCGTCCATATATGACGATGATTAACTTACCCGGACATGACGGAATGTCTTAATAGTAAATTACCTAATAAAGAGTAGATAATTTACATTTCATTTTACTTTGTATTATATGTAAACACATTCATGTACTTGGGGCGATACCATCATGTTCGAGAGCTCTACGATACTCGAATATATAAGGATTATGTGCAATAGCAGGAAATTAGAAAAGGCAATAGTGTCCAAGCTTCCAGAATCGACATCACTCTCCTTTTCGTTTACTTCTTAATATCTATTGTATGGTCGCTTGGTCGACATAAAAAATCTTCACACTTCGTTGATAAATAAAAGCAGGTTTGGCGAATGGTAAAGCACCCTGCATTACCTGACCATACAAAGACCAAATTGCCCTAACTACTCTTGTTGTAAACAGAGTACGATCATAAACACGATTATTTCGTTAGACATGTTCATCGCTAATTACTTATCTATTCTAATCTCATTAATAGAGCTTCTTTGCATCGGGAATTTTCTAGTCGACTATTAGACAAAAAATCTGGTAACAGTGCCTTTAGTGGCTTGTTTTTTACTCATTCTTGTTTCGAATAAAAAGCTAATCTACGCTTTATTTTAATGGATTTAAGTCACTCATGGCGTGTTCATTAACATTTAATACACACAAAAAACTGTTACGATAACAAAGTTTCTGTCCTTCTACTCAGGTTTCTCGTTTTTTTTTTTGAAAAATATACTTCACATTTATAATATCAAAAAAGTCTAGATTACCTGTACAAACAATGGTCTAGAACTTTCCAACGTTTGTACACTGCACTATCGCGTTAATATGGTTGCGGTAGGCTGCAACAGAATTACTCTTGATTCGAATTCTCTTGAGTGCAAGTTCTGGTTCGTATATTACACCACCATTTTAAATCGATTGATTTCATGCACAATAATTCCACTAGGCACATTTCTACACTAGCTAGAATCACTATAAAAAGCATGGAGAAAAAAATAACTTTAATATTAAAGTGCTGTTGCTCCGTGCTTTTCTTTGTTTAACTGAAGCATCCCGTTGGGTATTGCGAGCGTTGCTATATGTACTCAGGTTGAAATTAGCTTTAAAACATACCGCTAAGCTCTCGAGATCGACCCACACTTTAGATATACTTTAGTAGGAGTGTGCAGATGACTTGTTATTCTCGAGTAAATATAATTGAGTCGAAGTGTCAGTTACCCGTAAAGCAGACTTTACTTAATCGCGCACGAAATCGCATCTTTCGGTTATGCAGTTAATGAATAATTTCGCCAATACATCATCACGTTGTTCCGAATTCCAAAAACTCCTAAGTCCACGTAATACAGTACCCTAAGTAGCAGGATTGTGCTCTTGTCTAGCAAACGAACGGTCTCAATTAGGTTTACCTTACCGATTAACCTATATAGCCTATTTTAATGACTATCAAAGGTGATTATATGGCCCTTGCAGATAAACCAGGTAAGGACAGGTAAGGAGAGACAAGGGCGTTCCCTTTTGTAGATACATGTTTCTTTACCATTCAGTTACAGCTACAGATTGTTCATGCGCAGGATAAGAATTCGTGTCCATTTATGTTACACGCTGTAATTCGCAAAAACAAGATTATTTCAACTGGCAACAATGAATAACGAGCGTCTACTTTCAGGCTAGCTAGAACAATATCTCGCCATGATTGAGCTGCCTAGGCCTTGGTGTTAATAATTTTCGTACGAATAAGAATATATTTTATTATTTTATTTGTACATACAACGGGTAAAATTGTACAAGAAAATATCGGTGTATGTTCCATCGCTACACCTATATAATTGCAATAACAAGCTTTCGACAGAAAATGCTTGCTACTCGAATTCGAGCGCCAATAAAATTCCGAACTTTGCTTGGATCCGTGCACTTTTACTTACTACGAAAAACTATAGAAATGTCAAACTGACATTTCTGAAGCTTTTCAACATTTTATAAAAAGAATTGCCGGCCTGAAGAACCATTAAGTCAAATTATAAAAAACGCATTTTTATGTGTATTAACGAGCGGCGTATTTTAAACTGCATAGTATGTACATGCATATCTACACCGTCATATCAGCCGAAAACGAGGCTCCATAAACCTCTACTTCATGTGCTACACAAATGTGACAGAAGCGTAACAAAAACCATTTGAAATTCCCTTCTTTAGTAAATCATTTTCGTCAACAAATAGAATAGCGTTTCATTCATATTCAGGGCATTTATTCAACCTACTATTAACCCTTTTGGAGACAAAGTCTTCGTAGAAATCCTGAAGTGTCCCTCTGTATATAACCATAAATTTACGACTTCTTAATATCAAGAAAATTAAAAGGACCACAGTACGACTTATTATTAATATGAAGAGAATGAAAAGGAAGAAAAAAAAGAAAGTTTAGAAGAGAATGAAAACACGCGTCCTCGGGGAGTAATAGTTAAGGACCGAACCTATTAGTAAAGTGTAGTGGTGTCCACGTTTCCACAGTCCTAGAGAAGTGAGCGAACGCGACAATACCACTGTGTTCACTACTTCTGTACCAGATTGCCGTTAACAGCCGAGCTTTTGCAGCTTACAAGCGTCTCTACAGTGACTTTGAAATAATAAGACAAGGTTGGGGGAGCAAGGAAACAAGTCTTCTCCGCAAAATTTGTTTCGTAACGCTAATGGATTCCTAAAGCTAGGAAATTCCCAAGAGGTGAATAATTTTTATAGTATTCTTTAGCATCTACGTTCGTTTCATGAAGTGTACTTTGTTATAGTTTCGATGCTTCAGAAGAGGATTTGAATCCGCGTATTACAGATAATTACTATGATATTTTATTATGATTACGCATACGCGCCCGCTACATCGACTTTACGTGCGGGGTTGCTGTTCACTTGGTCGACGGGCCTGTCTGACTTTGTGACCCAGTAATGATGTTGTAAAGATTACTACTAGTTTAAAAAAACGCATCGGGGCATGCACGGTCCAGTGGCAACTTGCTATAAATATGTGTTCCATCAACAACATGAGCCACGAAGGCATTTTCTGGTAGTTGAACGATTGTGCCTGTAAAGAACTCATAACGTGCTTCCCGACAATAGCCGTGTGAAACACCCAGCCAGAAAGAGTAACCTTGCAAAGATTCGTATCGCACTGAGCTTTGCTTTTGGTAAGTGTCAACACAAACACTCGCAATAATTGATTTTACTAAGTGCTCAAACATCTTATATTAAGGTAACAGCAGCAGTACTTTAATTCTTTTAATTTTCTGCAGACAATATCTTTAAATTACGAAACCTCACAACAACAACAAGAAAATGTTTATGTGAGCTAAAACGCATCGCTGAAAATATTGGTTCTACCAAGTGCTAAGCCGATCTGCTCGGTCTCATCGCTTAAAATGTTGTAAGGCACCCGCCTGTAAACTTGTTTCTGTAATCGAATGTTATTCCGCTGTATTCTATATGCTCAATACTTTCCAAAAACTACTTCCTCTTGATATGTTCGCTTTCTACAGAGTATTTGCAGTTTTAGAGGACTATCGTTATGGTACTTAATTTGTCGGTACAAGCCTATTCATTATGTTTATGGTAGGTTATCATACCGACATTCACTTACTGGGAGCGCTCATTTGTACGCGATACGCATGACTGCCGAGATGATGAACTACTGATTACACCATCTGATTAGAACTATCCGCTCCTCGTCCGCAATGTCACACGGACATTGGATACATGACACAGGTAACTCTACGAAGGACACTGAAGGAGCCGTCAAGCTAAAGCATCTCTGCTCGCTCCGGTATTACTTCACTCTTTAGCCTCGCACCGGTCCAGTCTAATCGCCTATTCTACGGAACGGGTCGATTGAATAAATTCAACACAAGCGCAACATCACCCGAAAACGGTATCCCTTGCAAAGCACCGAAACAATGCGCACTTGCCGTGGGGTGTTTGGTTACCCAGCAAACACGGGGCAATCGCGCCGACTAAAAGGACACAGTCCTTAGATAACAAAACCTATACAAACGAGCTGTCCATAAACACCCGCTACGAAGTCTCCCGCTGTTCGATGCCTGACGGATGCAGAAACAGCTCTCAGTTCAGAATTTGCAACTCGCTGCTTACTGCGATCGCGTCTTCTTCACGACGAGAACAATCTCGGAAGTGTACGTTTCCCGCTGTTTTAGCGTGATGGCATCAGATATGGCGGACGATTCCAAATAGCCCTGTTCGCGACGGCAAGAGCATCTTGCGGATTTCCCATGGAAAAGTAGTGATATGCTTTGCATCCGACAGTCTGCGAAAAATCCCAATGGATTCGCTAGTGAACGCATTTGATGTCACGTCCCAGCCAGAAACGTGGCTCGCGACACAGGACGAACCGCCACGATGTCTCACTAGATACCACACACACACAAACGAACATGGAGTTCCGAAAGCAGCAACTGAGTGTCAGACCAAGAGGAGAACGCGTAGGCCCTTGCTGACGAAACGCGCGTGGCTCACTAACTTGCCTAGTGACTGTGACCTTTTGCCTGCTAGACAATAGAATTCAGTTTCATGTTAGTATGGATCAGAGGAACCACTAATTCGAGATCAATGTGTTTTTCAATAAATCAATGATGTGATAAATGAAGTGATGATCTCTTGTGTGAATACTCTCATTGAAATTCATGAGCTTGTCAGAGTGACGAAAAAAGAGTTAAATCTATTTTTAATGATCATTTACTCGCCCGGATATAAAGTAGACAAATCATGAACTGTTCTGGCAGTGATAATCATCTGTGGAAAAAAGCCGTTCACGAACAATCAAATGCTTACCCACTTCTTCAGAGTATACCCGAATTGAAAATCGTGTACACGCAGGAAGTGGGACGGAATTTCCGAGCTCTTCAAGAACTTCCCGACGTTGCTGAAGAAGATCAGCCTGCTGACGAGATCACCCTCCGAAAGTTGCTCCAAACGGGGCAGTTACGAGCAGCATTTTCACTGACGACGAAAATTCTCTTAAATGATTCACAACAGATGACAGGGCGGTTGCATGTTTGGCAGACCAGGCTTAACCTTTACATTCGCTTTGGAGCATTCAACGAAGCCAAGCTAGAGTTAGAACAGTTTTCTCTGCTAGAGGATTTGCCAATGCAGTTCGGACAGAATTCGGCTCACGGGGGTGTGCCTTTCACACTGTTACTCACAGTGGCTCACCTTCACTTACTATGCGGCTCAAAAGATCGAGCTCAGAGCAAGCTCAGCAAGCTTCTCCATCAGTGTCAAGAAGCCATAACGTTTTTCCGTAATAAAAACGACGACACGTTTGTGCAACTTTGGAAGGAACGTGAACTTAAGGTTATTGCTATGCTAACGAACTATGGTGTAGAGCAAAGCGATTTTAAATTCGCTATTTCCTCTTTGACGGAACTTCGCTCGAAGCAGACTGATCCAGCCGACCTCGTTCGAACGGAATCACAGCTCGGAAAATTGTTCCTGCAGTTCGGCGATCTCATTAGGGCAGAACAACATTTTAAAGTGATTAATTTCGTTATCCCGATTTTGCTTGGTACTCGATGTTATGGTACACTATACGTATATTTCGCCTTGTATTAATGCAGCCAGTTATATATATTCGCTGTTACCTTATACGAATGAGGAAATAGTTAGGATTATACGTTTCATAATTATCATTTCAAGTAGTATTATTCGCAGCTAGAGACGTGAAATTCTCCTGAGTTTCGTTTTACTTAATTATTTAAGACGCACCTCGTTAACCATGGTACTAATATTAATTTGAATTTCCGAACTGTTGCGCTATAATTTGCAAATGGAGAGCCACTAAAACCACTACTTTATTCTTCCATGTCTCATATCATTACATTATAATATGATAAATTTCTATTACATTACCATATTATTACATTATAATATGATTGAGTGAATCCTTAACGCATATAGTTTAATTAATACGCTTATTTTAAATAATCACTGTGTAACGTTTCTTTTCTCGGCAAATATTGCAGGAGGCTTCCCGATTTAGTAAGGATGATCTGGAAGATCGGCTTCAGCTGCTACTTAACAAAGCGTTGCTCGCCATTGCCAGTGGCGAATACCAGGCTGCTTATGACGCGTACGAGGAAGGCTCCCTATTGCAACCGGACAACATCACGTTCGTAAATAATAAAGCTGTATGCGCTCTTTATTTGGGCCGATCCTTAGATGGCGTTCAGCTTTTAGAGAATTCACTGGCATCAAATCCTTCAAGCACGATAAATGAATGTACCATAAGCAATATTTGCGCGTTATATCGCCTGCAATCGAGTGTTGGAGAAGCCAAAAAGGAAGCTGTTCGTCAAATAGTTGCCAGACATGGGCGAGAAACATTTAACTGTCAGGTTCTTGATAGCGAACCATAGATCTGGTGATGTGAAAAGCACGTTTTACCACAGTACATCAGCCGATGATTTTCTAAGCTTTGGTTAGTAGACGGAAAACATGAACTTAATATCACCGCAAATACAATGATGAATGAAACCTGCACAAAAGAAAATATTTTATGAGAATATTTATATACGTATTATTACGATTAACTCCTCCGCATATATGTGTGACGGAGTAATTACGTTTCAGTATTTAATCAGGAATCATACAGAGCGAATTCAGCACTCTTGTCAGGCTGCTGTGCTTGTATAGAAATCGCTGGTAAAAAATAAATGCTATTGTGGAACACTCACTAGTTCCATTATTCGACTTTACGTGAGGATTTAATTACGGCCCACTGCTTACGAAACGTATATGTATTCGCTGTAGTATTTCACAGCTGAAAGAATATCATTCATTTATGCTGTTATGATTCCTATATATTAACCTATAATAAAAGAAACGATACTCCAAAATATCGTAACAAGCCGCTTGTTTAGACAATGACCCCGCCAATCATCTGAATTTCAGAGCTAGTCACGACAATAGGGGCAGGTTTTTATTTAAAAAAAGATAGGTTTTTATTCAAAAAAGGTACGATATAATTGGTGTAAGGATGTATTTATAAACACTCAGCAAAGGTAGCGTAATATCATCGGTACACATAACGCTCAATAGCATGCGAGTATTTAGTGGATACTTTATTAAGCTGGTGTACGTATTTATTATTTATATCTCAGATATACTTCACATGTTCCATTTTCTGGATTGAAAATTGGGTTGATCTTCATAAGACACTGTTTATTTTACCTTTCAATCCATCGTTTGTTCTCGTATTTGTGCATTAATTAATACTATAATTTAATATGCAGTTACTTTGCATATAATGGATTCGGAAGTGTAAAACTAAAATATGTCGCATTTACAGGCGAACGTTTCTGAAGCTTTGCACTTCAGTACGTATAGTTTAATCAGTTTTCGTTTTGAACTTACTTAGTATAACATTCTCATTTGAAGTGAGGTCTTACGCCATTCTAAATTGAATCATCGAATTATCTCAACCTGTTCGTGGCCGATCGGCTACTGAATAAATGTCAAATTCATTTCGCTCACTGTGCGATGTGGCAGCTGATGAAAGCTGGCTGTTGACAAATCTATCACAGATGTCCCTGTGAGTCCACGGGTTTCTTCTTTACATTGTTGTCACATTATAAAATCCCTATTATTACATTATAACGTTAGTAGTTAATCACACCAGGTAGAGGTAAAATATTTCATATTTCTTCATCTTTTTAACCGGCTTTCTTATTTACAATTCTATGCAAAGATAATATACCGAAAACAAGCGGATAACACACTTGGAACTTCCCGGTATCTGGTTGGTTGTAGTTGTTCTAACCTTGCCTGTAGCTTAATTAGATTTTACGTTTGGGAGGTTATTTCGTTAAGTTTCACGAAAGGTAATCCTTTCTCAGATTATTATACTCTGCTTTACAATTTGCTGATGGAATGTTCTCGTCAGTTTGGTAGGAATCGTCACTGGAGGCAGTAAGGTTGATTTGAAAAAAGTGCTCAGATTTTATAAATGGCTGTAAAGGATATCCCATAATCAAGAGTACCGAACGTTGAGTTCGTTAACCTTGCAATTCAAGTCTTCAAGTATCATGTGCGTTCAACACTGAAGTTCTTTTGTTGTAGTTCATCTTGCGCTGCTGTGTAGTTTGGAACCACCCCGTTACTGCGCTGGTAATCCAATCAGAGAGCACTGTCGATAACCATACTCGGCTGTTATCCGAGATGCCAGCCAGAAATTATTATGGGAGTTGTTAAAATGTTTAGGTACATGTAGTTCCATTAAGCGATTAGTTTACTGGACAGTTTTATCCCCTGTATTGGACAGTGACTATTGCAATTTTATTTCGACTTCGGTATTCTAATTCTATCGATGGTGCTCGAGCAAACTGTACTCAAAAATGGGCTTTTCTCTTACTTTTATTATTACACAAAATACTCATTATCATTTGCACGAAATACTTTAACGTCTAATCGGTTTTGACTTCTTTGAACTCTTCAAACGCGGATGATGCTTTGGCTGCGCCTTCCAAATGATCGCCATCATTGTCGAACCCATCAGTCTCGTCAGCGGAACCGCCACATGAGGTACAGACATCTCCGTCCTGCTCAAAAGCAGATACCATTTCATAGTCATCGTAACGAGGTGTGGCCTTTTCATTAAGTTCGTCCATGAGTTGCTCGAGTTTCTTGGCTTTACGGACCTCATTCTCCTCGATAATAAAACATAGATGCTCCGTCAATTTCTCTTTTCGGTCCAATTTCTGGTGAAGAATCATTTTAGCCTCAATGAACTCCTTTTCAATCCGAACATAATTCTTTCTGCAATCAGTAAGGCCATAAACCATTATTTGTCATTCGTTGGACTCATTATTAATTGGCGAATTATTGAATATGAATAACTGCTGTTTAACAAAATATAGATAATAGCTCACCTAGAGAAATCAGCTAATTTTAGAGAGCCATGATGTCTTTATAGGCCAAAATAACAGCTTGACAAATCAGCTTTAAGCGTGGTTAAAGTTGCTTAACACATATCCAATTCTACCGCAATTCTATAAATAGATTGGATCAAATTAAAATTATTCTCAATGTAAACTTTATTAATTAAGCAATATTTAACACTTCTAGAGGCATCCTCCAAACGTACTCGGCTTTGTTGAAATCGATGCTTGCAGTTTCTATTTCTTTTCGAAGGATAGCAACGTCAGAGCTGAGAATAAGGTCCAGCCTGGCCAATTCCGCTTTAATCCTGCCCAATCGATGGACTTCAGCCGCAGTTCGCCGTTCTCGTTCCTGAACGGCCTGAGCAAGAAGCAGTTTTCGTTCACAATTTTCTTGTTCTATCCGTCGTTGATACTCCTCAAGTTCATACAGATCCGACGGCTTGCCAAAACTGAAAACACCCACAAGAGCTTGCAGGTTTAGAAGTAAGATTAGATGGATTCACGAAAACTAACGGGTTAGTCTATTAAACATCATATAATCAGAATAAGGACAAGCTATTGATACGCCCTAGGTGATGGTAGTTACTGAACAAGATCAGAGTAGTAACTTAATCGATTGAGTCATAAAGCAATAAACTCGCTTTTATGTTAGCCAATGTTACTCGGTAGCGGTTTCTTCCAGAAAAAGCGAATTTCTCCATCCTTAGTTCCAGTAGCGAACGAAAGCAGTGGTTGACGGTGAGAGATCTAAATCTAGCCTAAATAGGCGCTGCTCTGCCATTTAACTTTACAGTTGGACAATTTAGGTCGATTAGTTGGAACGGAATTGTCGCCTAGTTGAAACCGGCTTTACTCCCTGTCCGTTTTAGATTTCGTCTCTTTACCTACTTGCCTTTTGTTCTACGATTATCTGCACTCGACAAGCCTTTGTTACAACAGTGTCTCAAAGGGCTTATGTTGGGATCGTTTTATTGTCGCTTCAAGTCGCACTGTGACCGCAAACATAGCTATCGCTAGATCAGTGCAGTACATCCTGTGCTGCTTTCAGCCTCAATGTTATGATGGATTATATGCGTGACAGGGTGTTTCTTCCCTTGCCATAGAGTAGTTTGATGAATTGAGACGAAGGCACTAAAAGTATGCCAGTTGAAGCCAGCCGACAAGTCGTAGAAAGAGCGATTAAGTGGTTAAAAGAGGTAACGCCTGTCCAGGCGGCGTCAGACTACGCAAGTCAATGCTTAAAGTTACAAATACGCTAAAGTCAACAATTAGTTCAACGACATGCCCGACTGTAAAGTCCTAAAAACGAAAACATCTGCAGTCCATCTAGCGTATGTTTCAGTGCTTTTGCGTGCTGTGACAATTGCTGTGGGCGAAGCAGACACCGTAAGGAGTTTAAGCATCGTAAGCAGATGTTTCAATTCTGGTAGCGGCTGTAGCAATCGTGTCTTGCGTTCGATCGAAACACGTTGGAATTCGCTTTCCACAGTAACGATAAAGAAATTAAATTTGGATCTGATAGGGAAAAGTGCGACGATCTCTGGTATACTAGGCCAACAAAACAGCCCGTAACGTAGGTCGAGTGCTCAGGCGGTTGGCTTGGCTAAAGCCAAAGATTTATCAGCGTACATATTCTTAATGGATAGTAGGACAAATTGTATACAAAATATGTAGTCGGGTATATAACCACTCGCCTATTCGCTAGATATATTAGCACCATCCGATGGCATTCCAAGCGAGTCGATCCAGCTTAGGACATTTTCTTGCTTCAATAAATGAGTTATTTTAGATTTGCAATTAACTGTTCTATTGATTGCAGATTTGCACAGCACTACAAAAATTGCTATAAAAAGGATGGAGAGTAAAGAATTAAAATAAATTCAGATAGGAAAATCAACTTTACCTTAAAGTTCAGCCGGCCCACAGTGCAAGAAGCAGTCATCGGGAGTCATAAAGAATCAAGAAATGCACAATGGATATATTGTGGCGAAATGTGTCAAAGACGTACATAAAGCATTTCTGGGCATATTCACTGAAGGCTTTGAAAACTGAGATACGAAAAAAAAAAAAATATTTTAAAAAGTTTCTGCTACAATCTGTATTCATGCGGAAAGTATGGTCTTAGTTTATGTATATGTTAATCGGCTGCTCTCAATAATGCACAACATTGAAAATTCTACTCTCAAAAAGAGTGGTGAATTTTTATCGGATTCTGATGCAAAATTATTTTTGGTGAACGTTTATACGAATGTTTAAACTATATGGGCTAAAAAATAAAGTTCATGCAATCCGGATTAATGGGTCACCGCCCTTATGGTGCTACGCTAATAGATAAAGTTTTAGCCAATGCACCTCTTTTTTTCCATGGCCTGCGGAATGATTTCGAAAACTTCGGGCTTCAGTACACTACTGCCGGCACCAATGCTTTCGTTTATTCTCACGGGACTTGTTGAGCCCTTATTCGGTATTCCGCTTGTACTAGATGCCTTGTAATGCACGTCTTGGTGGTCTTTCCCGTTGGCAGTCGAATCCCTTATTTGACGTCGCTCCTTGATCTCGTCATCGGCTAAGCGTCGATTGAAGTTTTTCACCAAAGCGATCTTGGAGATGCCTTGCAGAACCTCTTGTGGGATGAGGTCTGGTGATGCCGAGTTGCGTTCACATTGTTGGACAGGAAGCCCTGGTGGAGGCGAGGATGATTCAGGACTACTCATCGGAGGCGTTGGCGGACTAGGGCCCTGTAAGATGGACATATTGGAGACACCTGCATCATAACCATGCTGCAAAATTGGCAATAGAAATTAGGTTGCAGCCAGATCTCTATGCAACGCAAAATTTATAATTAGCAATTAAGGAAAAAAACTGGTTAAGTACACGAAATCCCGAAATAACGCAATTTATCGTAACATAATACCAGACGAGACGTAGGGCTTATCTGTTTGGAGATAAACCTTGTAGCAGATTTTCTTTAATTTGAATAGTTTATGAGCTTGTGCTTAGTTAGGTTTATGTCGAAAACAGCCTCTATGTACATACATGTATACGCTCGAACCATTTCGGTCTTATTCTGTTGTCTTAACTGCAATTGACAAAAATACTCATATCGGTGTTATTGTTACAATTAAAGCAGTTCGGTTTTTGGGTCCTACCATTAGTCAGCGGGCCCTCTTTTTGCCCACGTCTATGTATTGCGTTCGATCAACATAAAGATGACATCAAGGCAGCTTTTCAAGCGGCATTTTCCGTTTTTTTACTGTTATCAGAAATTAAATAACCCAGTGCATTTTAGGGAGGGTCGACTTAACATTTGCCAAAATGCATTTCTCCACTTTTACTTCTCGTTGATAGTAGATCCGTGTTTGCTCAGCCTGATGCATGCAAAAGTTAATTATTGCTTTAAATATACGCCGAACAAAGCTGTTTTATTCAATATTTATAGAAAATAATAAAGCTAACATTAAAATTAGTATGCCTTTGAACAGTAAATTAGTCTCTGTAAAAATAAACGCGGTAACATTCATCAAGTGTTGAAGCCGCTGATGTCTCGAAAACTATGTGGATGGGCTGTGATAGCTTATATAAATGAGTTACCTGAACAAGAGCAGGGAGGCATGATGGCACAGGAAAAATAAATGCATATTACTTATGTTTGAACTGCTAATAATAACTCTATAGCTTTACGTCCACATCGCCGAAAGATATTTCCATCATATGAATCGCTCCCAACAAGTGGGTCTGTGCCTAGATTCGAACCTAAACTACAATGTGTTTTTAAAGTTAGCAGGCAAATACATTACCCACTAGGCTATCATGGCTTTCATACTTACATCACTATTCTATTTAGGTTCAACTTGTTACGAATGTTTACAGAGTGGAATCAGCCTGAGACTGTTGTGAGGTGTTGCGTCATTGTTAGCAATAAGGATGGCAATCGGCAAATCGCCTATTCTATTGCCATATGTGTATTTGATAGAGTTACCTTGTTAGTCTACCAATCCTGCATTGTATATAATTCTAGATTAAATGGCTAATGAACTGGAATGCGGAGGAGTATGTCGACACTTCTGTACCCTGCTAGTAAGCCTCATTTATTCGTTCCTGCTGTTCTGAGATGTCGGTCTCGAGTCAAATGTCGGCCTCCGCTGCACGAACAAAAATATGGAGTTATTACGTGCAGTTGGTTATTCTGCCACTCGTTTTGGGTGTCAACAACATTTAATTTACTCAGAGCATTTTCACACGTCTATCTTCTTCTAGAAGCTTCTTTTTTGTCTCCAATGAACGTACTGCATTCAAGCATCCATTTGGCACTATAATTTTCGACAAGCAACAATTTTTACTCAGCAAGTTTGCGCAGGGGCGACTTAGGAATATCTCAGTATACTAAGTTTATAAAGCAAATTCGCTTTGTACAGTAAATTTACGATTTGTCAACAAACTTAATTGTTATTATTGATTATTTTATGCATTGATACCTGTTTCTATATTGCCACTGCACAACAAACCAATTAAACACACGTAGGTGTCACTACTACACGACCAGTGTTTTGAGCGCCCAACGAAATGCAAGAAGTGGCTCCGCCTGGTCAATGGAGATTAAACTATTAACCGCAGCTGACTCATTTTCTTTATTTTGTTTGCTTTTATTCACAGGTTTTACAACGGCCCAAAAGATTCAAAGTCTAACAAAAAAGAAACTACCAATGCCTAACGGCCACTGGAAAGACTACCATTGGCCTAGAAGGCGACTAATTAAGATTGCTAGCGATATTTCGAGCTTGAGTATACCGAGGCCTGGATGTGAGCGCGGCCAAGCCGAACTGGGTCAGGACAACGTTGTCAACTGACAGAAACCGACGGCTCTATCCCAAAAATGGATCAACAGATCACGGTCAACCTTTTCTTTGACTTTGGCCCAATGGCCGGATTTTAGCAAATAAATAGTCCGTTGGCGCTTGGTTGCGATATACTCGTGAGTCCCGTTTCTTCGACTGCATATAGCGACGAAGACGCACAATGAATCCCCCATCTTATAGATCGGAAGGAAGTGTGAAAACTACAGGGAACGGACTGGATGAACTATTAGGCTAACGCTAATGATAAACCTCAAAGAAAATTTAAAAGTGGAGTCCCGTTAATACGAAGGCGCTGCTGTTTTGCTCTAGTGTTAGACTTCTACTTTGTGCGCCTCGATCAGACTGCGAAGTCAGAATCATTAATAGGCCAGATAATTCGTCGACGATTATCATCGGTTATATATTGGGAATTGGCGCAGACAGGCGGTCATGCTGCATTCTCCCAGTTCATCAGGACTATTTAATGTATCTTATATAACAAGGTTAATAATATGTTATTAGCTTTGTCGGTATACGTCGGATTTGCATCAAAGAAAGCGAAACGAAAAGAGAAGACAAAGTCTAGACATCTCCCTTAAATAACAAAAGTATCTCTTGGGCACCACTTTTTTATTTTCACCTTTGGCAAATGTTTACACACTGTTGATTCTTAGGAAGACAACAAGGCGAAACCAAAGAGCTCAAATGGTTGGATGCAGTATTGTATTTTCTTAGAAACAACACAAAGGAGGGCTTTTACAGACACTCTTAGTGTCTGTAGCAGAAAGGCGCTTGAAAAGAATATAGTCGCAGTTACGGATAATCATCTGTAAATATCTATGGTGCTCAAAAAGCTGGAAAAATACCTCGGCAATAACTATCAATTTTTTCACCTTTTGCATTATCCTCCAGCATATTTGTTTCCATTATTACTGCGGTAATTCAGCTCCTCTTCTTTTTGAAAAATAGACCATGCCAGCGTCCATAAAAGATACTGAAACCACCGTTAATCTTATTATCGGTCAATGGGGTTGAACACTGTAGCAGATAAAAGACCTACCCAAAACTAGAAGGAAACTTTCCTCAAGTTGTTTTCTAATTATTTCTATATTCTCGGGCTATTTCCTTTTCCAGAAATTAGTTGGACAAGAGGACGTAGTCACCGGCGACGGTAAAGACACGCTGATTAGAGATAGAGCTTAGCTAGAAATAGCAACCCCTGTGACAATTATATCCGAAACAGTTCTTTAGTGGGAATGACAGCAACAAAATATGCTTAAAAAAATACTCTCGCATAAGGTCGACCCTTTCGCTTTATGTCGACATATCTGTCATGTAGAAAAATAGCATTGACAGATGCGTCTCAGCTTGCTTCAGAAGAACATGGGATCACCGTGACCGTTCCGGCTAATTATTATCTAATGAAGTTAACTAGCGTAATAATAAGAGGTTTTCGGCAGATGCATTACCCTTAAAGTCTTTCCTTTGGTCATGGACAAGAACTTGATCTTAATTTGTTTTCAGTGTTTTCAGCGCTCAAAGGTTCCCAACATGTTAAATCTATTCTGTACGCCCATGAAACCTTGCTTGAGTTAACGAAGCTTTTGAAACGTGTTTCGTTGTGGTATTTTTACTCAGAGTAGTTCTTTGAAACTCGTGTTAACGTCAAAATCACTTTAATCGTTCTGTGCCCAACTAGGAAAATGGCGACAGACAGTAACCTAGTTGGTAATTAGCACTACAGGGTAACTCTCAAACTAAAAATGTCGGACAAAACGCATGGCGGTCTCAATTTAGCCACGACCTAAACCTCGAGGTCCTCTGAAAACAACCGGCAAGCCGTACTATGTGCTATAAAAAGCATATGTAAGTCACTTCAGTATATACAGAAAATATGCGTGTATCCTTCACCTCTGGTGGTTCCTATACCATGTGTCATGTAAGTTAAAAATTACATTACCGATGTAGGCAAATAGGAGAGAACAGTGAACCAGATCAAAAAGCGATTTGCTTTGATTACATTATATCCAGTCAAAGACGTTACCTTTACGTGGGCCTCGGAGGGAGTTTGATCTGTGTTCCTCTGCATCGTTATGAGCTGTGGTTTCGAAGCTCTGTTGGTGATTCTCTTTGGCGTATGGCCTGTGAAGAACAAAATTAATTTCGCGGTTAGAGAAAATTTCATCATCCGACAGGTCGCCCAGAGGATACGTACCTATTAAGTACTTCTCCTCTAAGCGAATTTTCTGGATTAAAGAAAACTTGAATTTCGTACAGTTATATTACGGTGCTGCTCAAATACAGTCATTTGCAAAAACAAATAGTTACTGATGAGATTTAAACAATCTCATCGGTAACTAATCAAGTAACTAACAGTGAATCGTGTAAAGGTCTATTGCCGTTAAAGCACTTAGATCAGTGACGATTCTACCAATATTTGACATTATGCGACGGGATTCCAGACTTATTTTACCCCAAAACGCTCAGACTTATTGAACTGATTGGTCATACCGGAAACGTACGTTCTGATGCACAATTTGAAATTGCAAACAAATAGATTTATTGTCTACATCAGCCAAATCGTAATGAAAGCTATGTTAAACATCAGCATAAAGAAAGGCCAGATAAAACATGTTTACATCACATTGCATTTAGCACATAATGTGCTATCATAATAGTGTTTCTCGTGTAGATGTGTAAATACCGAAGATAATCTTTGTGCAACAAACGTACCTATAGCCCGGATATAGTATGTATATATATATAGATATATACATAAACTGAATGGAGACTGACAATATACGGGTGTTCTTATACTCCGACCGAGTCAGCTACTATCTATTGTGTACGTTAGCTCTAGGTGACCTGATTGATCAAACGAAGTGAATACTTCAAACTAGACCTTACACCTTCGTTTTGCAATACCTTTCCAAACGGAGAACCCAGATTCATAGAACTGCAAGGCCGTGAACCGATCAAAGTAAAAAGCCGATAGTAGTCTCTTCGCAAAACGCTTTTTCTAAGCCAAGTTAACGTGTCCTAATCGACATCCTGATAGCCATACTATGTTCGAAAATAAGGACGAGAGTACGGAGTAGCTTTTTAATGCTGTGATTCTCCCTTTCGTTTGGAAGCCGATGCTACCAGTCCAGCAATCCCTTTGGTTTCGGTTGATTTTTCGCGACCTAACCCGTAAAATATGCGCTTTATTATATTTTACCCATCGGTGCCGGAGGAAAAAAATATTTACACGTACTTCATCAAAGTAGGTGTACACGATCTCTAGCGTACTATTCTCAGCTATGTTGGTCGCATGAGTATATATGCGACTAATATCATTTAGGGCTGCTGAACTATACTTATCGTCGATTCTAGACTGCATTGACGAGCACTCGGATCACCGTACGAATTTTGTAAAGGAAGCAAAGCCTACCATACTAGTGACGTTATCTACAAAGGCTCCGAACTTCAGGCCGACTTATCGTTTAGGTCGTATATTAAGCTCACGAGCACTATGGGCAGAGTTTTGTAAGAGCTAAAAATGCCCTGGTAATCTTTTATCATCCAGTAATAAACGACGATACAGCTTATTTGCGAAAACACGCTACTTGACTCCTACGGTGGCGTCCAGCTTGAACGCGATGTGAGCATCCCCTGTGGGTACTTGTGCGCTTCCTATACGCTGATTGTTGCCTGTTTGCTTGCTCTCATTAGTTAAGTACTCGAATTTACTGCTTCAAAAGAATCCCAGTTTTGTTTGAAACCGCACTTCAATGTTCCATACACTCTCGTTATCTCATCAATATCAGTCATCCTGCCACGTTCCCGTGAGGATGCCGTGGTAGCGTGTTCACGCGTCACCTGCTAAGCTTAGCGCCAGCCTAGGCATAGCCCTTTCGTGCTGAGAGCCAATAGTTTGATGCAATACTGTATAAGCAGATAGAGAAACTTATTTTTAGTTATCCTGTCATTTAACCGGTGTCGCCGATATGTAAAGGGCCTATCTGCGTCTGTGTGGTCGAAAAGCAATAACAAGGGCTTTACAATTACTAGATCTGGGCTTGTATAGCCACTCATATATTTATTATTAAGAAATTATTATAATAATAAGAATATTATTTTATCTATCCCAAATCTTTCATTGTGGCTCTTGACTGTTATCGCAGGTCATTTGCGTAAAGCATCTGAAAAGTCTCGAGTCAATACGCCTACAGAAGGCACTTAAAAATCGGTAATCTACTTGTCTATTCAACAGTCTTATTTTCTATCTATTTTTTTTTTGGCAATCGAGCCGCTTGGACAAGAAGATTCTTTGGCCGGAAGACAACTTCAGCATCTCGATCATGCTTGACCTTTGGAACGACAGCGTTGCTATCATGGGATGG
>NW_019214998.1:0-35081 GCF_002532875.2 Varroa jacobsoni | reverse complement strand
ATATCTTTTCTGTGCTGACTCTTATAACTGCGATGTTTAATAAGAGCGCCAGAGGCGCAAGCAGCATTGAGATTTTGTTACGAGCGACCTTGTCGTTCGACTTCAGTCAGTCAATCGTTCTTCTCTGTTGCTTCTGTATAATACCATGCATAATTAATTCTTTCACTGCCAGCCAATCGTAACCTAATATTCAACTTAAAGTGAAGTCAAACCCAGACACACACACACACGCATATATATATCCACACACTCAGTTCTCATATATATATATATATATATTGTGTATATGTCTGTTTATCACCTTCAAGGTGAAAACCAACAACAATATTTATTCAGTACTTAAAAACCAGATTTGGGCATACCGTCAATAAGGTAGTGAACAATATGGTTTTCTTTAACATACTCTCAGTTCTAGTTTTTCTCGCTCAGATCATCGGGGCCTTCGCTGGTTCAGTTCGTTTTTCTCGACACTTGATTAAGACCTCCGACGTTACTGCCGGAGTTTTTCATTTTTAAATATATGGTCAAATGCTATGTGTTATTTTACAGCCATGTTAACGAGTACTTCTCTAGTTCATACATCGTCAAAACCATTTCACTTCTTTCTAAAAAATAAATTAAAATTAATGATACCAATAATTATTATTCGGAGTGAATACACAGAAAACAAAAAAGTGATTGATTACCGCCATAATCGGCGACCCGTACAAACGAAATAGATTGCCGTAAGCCATTAATTGTATCTGGTTGAGCCGCGAGATGTTGATAGTTGAACAAAGGACATTCAGCAAAATATAGCTAGTCGTTGGTAACTCAATCAGTTTCGATGGTCAGTAATTATTGACAAAAATACACAACAACGGATAATAATCGTAACAATAATTTCAAAGTACTATAGTATATGCCAGCCACACAATACGATTCACTTCTCTATCAGATGGTTCTGCTAACTACTGTTGGCGCCACAACCCCTAAATAAGTGGGTGCTAGTAGCTAGTCAATGTTTCTTGATTAGCAACACCAAACTCGACAATTGGCTCAGATCGTTCAGTATCTGAGCCCCGAAGTCAATACAACGGTAAACCTTCTCATAAATCCGACTACCTTATAAATTCAAGAGATCGACAAAGCACTTGTCACCCCACAAACGGCGATTAGTCCGGTCCACATCAGGACAGTGCGGGAGGTTGTCCTCCAACTGCCTATACTATGGGAATGAATTGATTTACGCGGGAGGGTGTAATGGGAAGCATAGTTTTCAAGGATTGTGTTTAACGGAAACTACGATCGCTTTGATGTTGCCATTTTCCGTTTAAGTTACTAGTTTCGTGCTGGGCTTTGCTGTAATGCTGGTTTTGAAGATAATTGCCGTTCTGCTCATTGCTGCCACGGTGTCCATTCGCGCCATGGCGTTGCACGCCATTTCCATTGTGATGCCATCGACAGAGTTTTTGTTTGACGTTGCCACTGATAAAGTGATGGTGATTTTGACGGTGGTGCTGCTTCTTGAAGTGAACGTTGTGAGTAACTCCTGGAATTCCATTGCCATTTTGAAGCCGCTGATCCTGCTCACGCTGGAATGGATTTTGCTGCCGATGCTTATTATTCCATCGCGACGCCTGGTTTTTCCACGAGAGCGCCGGTTTCTAATCGAAATTATGTTATCGATAACAACAACAATAATTTTACATTGTTAGAAAAATTGAATCTTTCAGGTAGCAGACCCACTATTCACTTTTCAGTTTGAATCTATAACCATTGACTAAAGCAATAACGCAAATTAATTCCACTTTACTCTCTCAATTCCCTTTATAGTACGATTCAATATGTTTAATTGTCTGTAATATTTTCTGACAACCAACAACAGCTATCTCTACTATCTTTTCACCTTCTCAAAAAATGTTTTCTCAATTGTTAGAACCCTATCATTCATTAGGAATGGCGCGCACAGATGAAGTAAGAGATCTGTTCTCGTGAAATGCTACAAGTTTAATTGCTATATTACTATCTAAGAAAAGAGGTAGAGATTGCCATAACGATTGTTACTTTGCTTTAATGATCAATCTGAATTTAAATTATTTTAAAGTACTCTTGTTTATTTCGGAAGGTTATGCTTTGATTAATGGTTTGCATTAATTTATACCTTTTCGGTACCTAATGTAATAACTTACAATGTAAATGAAAGACGCTGAGCATACCTTCTTCTGCCGACCCTGATCAATCTCCTCATCGTAAAGCTCCCTCTCATCCTTAGTCTCATGCAAGTTTGCGCCCCAATACGAAAACAGACTTCCGTCACGTTGTCCATTGGTATCACCACCGTTGGTGCTACCATTGGTATTTGACTTTTCTGTTTGACCCTTATAACTTCTTGGCGAGTTGTCGGTGCTGTTTTGATAGACAACCTCTCTCATACCATTTAAGTTGGGAGCAGGCACGCTGCTTCTCTCTGCTTTTCGATACGTTTCATCTGGCTTCGAGCTTATTCGGGTGTTCTGTTGTTGCATAGACGGTGGCATGCGAGGTGTGTATAAAACGGTCGGTATCGATGGTCCATTTCCATTGATTCCCACCATGTTAATTGCCGGTGTAAGAGTTGCTTGCTTTACGGGTGAAGTGGCTTGTTGATGATTCTGACTACTAACCACGCCATTGGTATTGCTATTGTTGCTGCTGCTCTCGTCACCGCCACCATCGCTGTTCGAAAAGCTGGCTTTTAAGCCCCAAATGGCTGCGCCGTTTGCACCTGTGGTAGACGTTTGTGATTGTGAGATTATTATTGTTGTTGTTGTTGTTGTTATTGTTGTTGTTGTTGCTGTTGTTACTGGGCCTGTTGTCGTGGATGTTGTAGTCGTCGGCGAATGTGTCTCTTGCGTCACGTTCCACCCCGGACTAGTGCCATGAACGCTGCTGCTGCTGCTGTTGTTGTTGTTGTTGTTCGTGTTGTTATTGCACGAACCGGTATTGCTATTTTGCGATGAAGAGGAATTCGAGTTGACTGATGGAGTATCGTTCAGCTTATCCACTACCCAGCCGCTAGAGCTTGCTGCGCGAGGTACTGACAGATGTAACGCGCTAACAGCTCCACGCTCTACGAGGTAGAAACAGGGAAACAATCCATCTTTTGGTGAGTAATTACCTTCTTTGCTTCCGTGGTTTTTGTAGTTTTTTCGTTTACACAAGGTCTACCTTAGCCTATGTGTGTCTACCTATAAATCTGTTTCTTTATCCTAGCCCGCTTACTTTATTGTAACGTAAGCGCACTAGGAATTCAGGAGACACAGACATCACACAGAAGTCAAAAGGTCGAGTCAATCACGTTCAGTTCTAAAATTAGTCAAGAACACATGTACTTACGTCTGTACTTGTGTATGTGTGCGTGTTTGACATTTTTATCAATAGAAATGGATAAACTGTTAGTGGACAACCATGTAAATATGAAATGCCACAACCAAGCTGGCTTTATGTTATCGTCGTGAAAACTTACTGAGTGTGGAGCTGTTGTTCGAGTTGCCATTCGAGACTGTATTTAGCCTGTCATCACTTTCATCGCTGCTAGAATCGTCGCTACTGCTGCTTGCATATGGTACCAGGCTTGACCACGTTGCATCACGTCGATGGTTCTGAAGCACTTTTTCGGTTCGGCAGTCCAGCTTTGGTGACAAATTACCAAAGAGTGACTTTCTCTGAAGAGATACGCTTGTGGTGGGTGGGGTGGTTCGGTAGCCATTTCCATTCTCCTTTTTAAACTGTTGAGTTTCGACGCCAGAAATAGTTGAGGCGTCTTCTCTGACCACCGATCCGTTTACATTGGAAACTGTCAAATCTCGACCATCACGGACAGATACGGGACGACCATCATCATCACCACTTGGTTGCGAATTGCTAGGTCCATTTATCTTCAACTGGTGTAGCATTAATTGAAATGAATACGTCAAGTTAATAAGCAACATCAGTGAGCAAAAATAAGGAGCAACGTTACTCTATTTTTCGTTTTAGTTATTAATTTTATATGTATTACATAACGTCCTTAACATACAGGGTGTCGATTCAAAAAATGATATGGAACACCTACGATTGGTGACTTTAATGCTGCTGGTCCGTTCCCATTAACAAATGGAAGACCTGTTGATTTTTGCTTGCTGAATGTTACTTGAGTTGAATTATTCAATGCGCTAGTTGCTGAAATAGATACTACTCCGTGTTTGTCTGGGTTGGCCTTTTTGAGGACGACAATAGGAATATATTTACTCGGAATTAGTTTCGTGATCTTTAAAGCGTGTTGGCCTGGAGGAGAAATCTGTAAAATATAAAAAATAAACTCATAGATTGATGATACATATACTTTCGAATTACTAGTAAACATTGAAACATTTATACTAATTTTTTTTAGGATACTGGACAATTCCGAGTAATCGTTTCATTATATAGAAAACAAGTATGTTATTTCTAGAGGCTACTTAGAGAAATGCGACTTACCTTGGCCACTTTGGCCTCTCGGATCGTCGTCGTCCCACTCGAACTTTCCTCATTACCATTTATCACAGCGGCCCTCGCTGGAGAAACCGTGTCAATAGTTCTTGTAGCTTGTCCTTGTACTGTGTAAAATAGCAGGTAGGCCTGCTTTTGAAGGACCTCGCGGGAATCAATGGTTCGCACCTTGTTTAATGGAACGAACAAAAACAACTTGACAATTTAAACACGACTAAATATTTAGATATATAATACAAACAGAGATAACTATAATAACTAAAGATGATGTAAAATATATTTAAAAAAAAAAATATATATATATAATGTAAAACGTATATTTTTTATATACGTAAAGAGAAGGATTATTATATAAACGTAATGAACGTATTGTTGTTTTTAAAAGAAACTTAGTAACTCATATGATCTTACCTGACGATCGTTTAGACAGAACCAAGCTTCTGCCCGTCTTTGTTGGCAGTAATTTTTGCAGTAAGCCACATAATGGCCGTCTGTCATAGATTTACCCCAGTGTTCCACAACGCCACTCAATCTGTTGGCGCAGATTAAGCAGTTATTAGTAAAACGCCATCAGAAGCTAATTCCGCTTTGCAGTTTACTTAAAATGCCGCTGACATTTCCTGGAGACAAAATAATTTCTTTGGCTTCTTGAAGTTTTTCTATGGCGTTTGTGGAACAGATCAAATCTACGTACAGAATCTATGGAAATGGTTTATTCATAAACTTATTTTCGAACTTTGGTTTCTAATTTGGAATCGATATCCTCCGATTTAAAAGTACCCCATTTGTGGTCTGTCAGTATTTCCCAGCTTACCAAAGCCATATGAGTTCTAAATTTATTAAAGAACAAGGGTATTTTGCGCCACCCTTTGTCTGCTCAGCATCTTTTTTGGCAATTGTTTGACTAAAGTTGATCACTGCGGTTGAGTCGCTGCTTCGGTTTATAAATTTCAGAGAGCTTCCAGTACAGTAGTAGATCTCACATCATTTTTTGTGGTACCTCCTCCTTAGGAATCCCCGAAGTTTACCCGTTTTTTAACTGTGTGGTGCTCACAATTTTCGCAAAACGCCTGTGGTTTATGTCCGGCATCAGCCTTGTACAGAAATAACTCTTTTTCTGTCGTGCCAGCAGTGATATACATACTTTTGTTTAATCAGTCGCTAATGGCACTTTGAGCTCATAGGGAATACATCTTCTTCCCTTGAGGCTATTGCGAGCTATAGTTCATCATCGTCTACTTCTTGCGGCCGTGTGAAGAGCGCTTTATGGTTCAAATCTAAATCTCTAGTTCTGAATAGCAAATCATCAGATATTGCTCATTTTTTTCAAAATCACATATAATCGTGGATGTACTTTTCCAGCTCAAAACTAATGAACACTATAATGCGGATTATGCAGTTTTTAAGTATTATGTTTCAATCGCCCGGGAACAGTCACAATGTTAACAGTGTGTCAAACGAAGAACAGTACAGAGAAGGAGTGTGTATTAATGTTCATTGGATAACTGTAGATGACGTTATAGATACATATTAAAAAGGTTTACCTGTACAGCGAATTTTGAGCGACACTTGACGTGTCCATGCATGGGCGAAGGTCAAGCGATTCGGGAAATTGGACGAATTGATTGATCTTATGCGAGATCCCATCTATCACATAGAACCGCTTTAGCATTACGACAAGAATCATAGGCAGATTTTTCAAAACGCGTTTCATTGTTGGCCGGGGCGTCTGCAAATAAATTATATCGTCTGTGAAACCTGTATGCGATTTCTTTCTTATGTTTAAGCTCATAAACCATAAAAAAACATTTTAAGCACAAAACTTTCTTAGTTATGAACAGAAAACCAGTCAGATCCTTAAACTTTTTTTCCGAGACCTTTTTTCTATTAGCTCCTGCTTCAGATTGCTACACCTGTGTAATACTGATCAGAACACTAGCAATAGCTAATATTCATCGAACTAAGTTTCATTGATTATTATTTATATCTAGGTGCTTTCTACTAACCCGACTTTGACCACATGCATCACATTTGCTTTTGGGCTCCGAAAGAGTTTCGGTGAGCCCATACTCCATTCGCAGGCGATCCTGTACAGATCGGCGATCTCCATTTACGAGTCCAAGAATAAGCGTAGGCTCTACGACTGTTGATATCGATGCCTCTCCACATAGTGAACAAGCGTACTGTTGTTCTACTAGCGTGCCGAAAAGACCCATCATCGGAGTGTGCTGACGATCCGTTACACCAAAGTATGCCATGTCCCGATCCCACATTGAGTCCAGCACGTAACTCAATATTTCGTCAACGCTCTGATGTGCGTGGATCTTCCACCGGCGAACCGCTGAAACATAGATTTACCAGCATAACGTTTCCGTATTTATAATATAATACCATATGTTCGAGTATCCTTCTAAAATTAAAAAGGAGCAATGTATTCAAGACAAGAAAAAGACACAGATTGTTAGAGCGCTCGTCTACATGAGTACAATTAAATAATAACACATATACATCGCGCCTAAAAAGCTAAATTGAAAAAAGTCAACACCTACCAGTTCTCATCTTGACAAGAAGATCTCGAAGTACACTTCCACTTACAACCTTCTCATTTGGGTTCACCGGCATTTGAGACACACAGAAGCTTTTCAAGAGGCATAAAACACACTGGTCACCTGAAACTCGTAAAAGGCGTTAGTCACTTTTAAGGTCCAGAGCTTTTTGTATAAATAGCATCTTCATTTGCATAATATGCGTAACATCACATATACGTTTCAACTTCAAAGCGATTTTTTCTGAAAGCTTAGAATTTATTTTCTAGAGACTTAAGCAAAAGAAAAAATATGCCAACATGCAGACAATATATCACTAAGAGTAGTAGTCAGATTAAGTTTATTTGGTGCACACACTCACTTTTGAAACTCTTACGCCACCCTTGCGTTGATTTATTATTATTATTATAATTAATGAATTAAAACTTGCTGCAAAACACACTGCATAGTAATTAATGCACGACAATGACCAGTACATTAAGAAGGCGACAAACAATGAAATACCTCGTCTGCAAATTGTTCGATCGTGTGCCTCACTGCGAATATAGTTGTAGAACGGTTTGCAATTTGTTAGACACTGCAGCATCGCGTTGAAGTAGCACGTGTTCCCAACATTCGTTAGTCCCACTTGCACTCGGCTACCGCTGTTTCGTAATACGACCGAGCAGACCTAGTGAAAATAATAAAATACTAAATTAGTTAACCTGCAAACTTCGACAAGCGTATGTATTAGCAGCTCTTCATCAAGCGTCCGCAATAACACCGAAATATCTAATTTCCTTTTCCCTTTACAATTTTTTGACGGTTTTAAACAGAATGTAGAGATCAGCATTAATATAATCATGATTTAAACGGTTCAGGTACATTTCCCATGACAATGTATACATAAGATTACCTTTGAATGATTTCCTGGCGATGGTCCATGATCCTGTTTTCGCTGATGTTTTGTGGAAGTGTCTGGTGATTCCTGCTGAAATTCATCTATTATCGCATCCAAAGGCCGTTTTTGCGCTTTATCGGATAGGATAACCTGAGACGTCGTCGAGGAACTTGGTGGTAAGTTCCAACTACTACTTGTGCTAGTCTGCTCGCTTTGTGAAAGTCGTTGATTCGTTGGTCCTACCGAAGACAATGTCTTACAGGGCAGCTTAGCCAACGCATTCAACCAGGGGTCGTTTTGCGGTCCGGCACGAGTGAATGTGATTCCACCAGAGAGCAAACCCTGCACTCGGCTTGAGGTCTCCAGCTACAACGTTAACAGCATATAAAAATCAATGTATAAATATATCCAACTAGCCAGATTTATCCTACTTGGTATATTACATATTTGATCATAACTGCCAGTTTTTGCCAATGGGGAAGAACTCTCTTTAATGTTAAGAACAGGCAGAGATTTTATGAAATGTAAATAATAGAGGAACTCCTTGACGAATATACGGCAGGATCATTCCACACTGATTCTCGACTTGGGGAGCAATCTTAGGGTCGGAAAGGCGAATTGTTTATTGAATATTAATACACTGCGAGAATAGAATGTAACATGAAATCGTGAACTATACTTACGTTCTCGCTGAACGAGGGAGCCTTTGACGGTCCGCCATTGGATGACAGCTTTTTACTAAGATATGAACTAACTAGAGTTTCCATTATTAAGAACTAAACATGTGAGTCTGATAAGCGCCCTGAAATCGGAGAGTTCAGTTGGTGCTCACTGAGAAACAAAAGACGCAAGAAAACAATTTTGTTAAACAAGAGCTAAACACATCCATCAAGGTACTGCTGTTCTTAATAGAATTTATATGAAATATCACTGCTTTAGCAATAACACAGATATTAATTTAAAGGCGTAGGCGTAAAAGTCTCGACACCTCATGAAAAATTTATTAGATATACCAAGTCGCTGGTTGAAAAAGACTAGGAGCCCCTGCTATCGGATCTTATCTCCGACATATATTTCTAAAATTTCTGGGAGTAAAGAAAATAATTTTTAACATAATATGCAGAATTTAGGCATCTGAATAGTTAGCTTGCCCCGATCTTATCAATATGTGTATTCTTTATAATTTTCCAATAGCTAACCACTGACCATGATGCTGTAGTTCCGCGTAATAACTAATTAGTCTGCCAATTAGGTGTTATAACAAGACTCTCGTGCCAGAAACCGGTCTTCTTCAAAAAACAAAGCTGGGATGGCAAAACTGCTCTATTTTTCCTGATTAATTGAAGATGCTAAACCAGTTCATGTTCGCAACGGCAATGACTCCGTATACAGTCCTTTTTTAACCTTTGATAAAATCCTTAGCGTGAATGCCAATTAATAAAGCTATTTAATTCAATTCAGCTGTATTTTTATTAGGGTAGACACTGAGGCTTAACGGAAACCTACATAACTCATTACCATCTACGAAATGCCACCCACGTTATTATAACAATAATAAGTTCGAGCGCTTCCCTATAAAAAACATGAAGATTAGAATTTAATGTTCAACTGATGTATACCATAAAGTATCAGCAGTATTAGCTTTGCTACTTCTCTTTGGATGCATGTCGTCTCGACATACCGTCGACAAGACGATATCTAAGAACTCCGCTGATGAACTATAAGCAATAGAGAGGCACGCATCTTGAGGGAACGTTCACCCTAAAGTCCGTTGTAAAATGAAAGGATTAAAGATCGTCCATCTTTTTTAATCATCCCTACATCTGGACTAACGTAGACATTTTAAACAAATGTTTTCTGAACTCAAGAATCATCTACAATCATAATAGTGACTAACCGACATGTTTTCGTATATTTTTAGCCGGCATATTCACCCTATACATCTGGCTAGTGTTCTTTCATATCTTCCTTCGGAACTGCGTGACTTTGTGGCTGTTTTGCTCTAGTATAATTCACTATAAAATATTCATGATCTTGAAAAGCAAGCCAAAGTCAACTTAAAAGCATCCACCTCGGCTTATGTGGATATATAATAGCTGGTGCAGCAGAGCAACGGAATCAACTATTTCTAGTTTCCGTATCTCCATCGAGGTTTACCCTGTCGTCGACATGTGAGAGCCACAGGTGCTGCGCGCCATCCCGTTGGTCCACCCCATCATATCTGTCCGTTTGTCAGTCGCATTTTACCGTTTGTTCCCTATTCGTTAATATTTACTCGTATCTCGCTGCGTTGTGCCACTTTAAGAGGTAGCTTAACGTGTCTCTCAGCTACTTTTAGCTACTCTTAGGTAGTATCAAGCTAGCGAACGTTGCGTCGTCTCTATTCAGTTGTGTCTCTTTGATACGAATGGTGCTGTGACCGGTGACGGTCGGTTGGGTCGGATGGCCTGGCCTGGCTTGCCTGCCTGCCTGTCTGTTTACTGGTGGCTTGCTTAGCACGGTTTCAGTCGCGTGGCAAACTGTGAAAAGGAAATGAGGGGAGACTGGACTGAACAACAACAGCCAGCGCAGCGTCTGTAGTATCATGAACATCATCAGAGACTATTTTAGCCTGCTAAGGCAAGCTGCCTGTCTGATTAACTGGTAAAAGGTTGTTCCTCTGCAGGGAGAAAGGAACAACGACCTATCGGTGGTGTCCGTGGCTAAGATAGCACCATTTCCAAGACGCTTTGTGCATGCTACAACCGTATACACACATACACACACGCAAACATTGAGCCCTACCTACCTACTTACTAAGTGGTGGCGGGCATCACGGCGAGACTCCAAGGAGAGAACTCCGACACCATCGATGCGTGTGTGTCTCCAAAAACGATCATAATATGCACTGCAACCACATAAACAGACATTTACAGACAATGTCATGCTTGTAACTAAATACTGCAGTATCCTATTGATCATGTATGTATATCTTAGAAAAACATGTGTATCCAGATACTCTGAAGCCAACACAGGAATGATAACCCTGTACGGCGCACCACCAGAGCATACATATAAAATGCAAAAACAGGTATTTACCAGATATTCATATTATTTATAGGCAAATGCCACACGAACATGTCACAAAGGACAGCTCAATCTAGACTAAACCGAACAATCTTTAACATCGAAAATACAATAACAATTGTCCTTTCGAAGGTAAATTATTATATCCAGAAGCCATAAAAACCGTTATATTTTTTTTAAATTAAACCAAATACTCTATACTGGTGATGTATTAGCACTTGTTCAGCACCCCATATAAGCGACCAAGTAGATTTTGCTTAATGACATAAACAGTGCCTTACTCGGGTCAACTGTTTAGGTTATGATAACTATCGAAAACCATACAAAGTTTATCAAAATAATTGAACCTCGGTTAAAAGTCGTCATAACTATCCACGAATTTCACTTTGCAGTTTATGAAGCAAGTTTTACGCAATAGCTTGCGTATGCATAAATTAGATTCTTGTCCAAATGATGATCGAAGTCCATCTGCTACCATCGAACCCATATCGCCCCGTTTCTGCTCCCCGTCAAACTCTCTATTTACTACCGGTCAACTGCTCTACTACGTCAGCACTGCGCATCCTTCGCACTCTCTCACACGGCGTAAGACAAAACAGTTCAACTCAATGGAGCTTGAAATTGTTATTTTATATTATAATTGCTTATTGAATTGTCGTTGATAAAAACAGCAAATATGTATGCATGAGTATTATGACTAAAATTAAATTTAAATAACCACCCTAACGACTTTTAAAGTCACCAGCCAGTAGTCGTTTCACATCCCGTTGCACTTAATTGCCGCAGGCCAGGAAAGTCTACACACGACTCGACGAGGGTCGCTATGGCCAAAAAAAAAACACTGCACGTTCTATGTCTGTAGACCAGTTGTCATAATCATTGTCATCACTAACGTCATTCTTATTAAATTGCCACATAGTTAACAAGCGGCTCAGCCAATACGGCGCACTCAAAGTGTAGAATAGTCAAGGCCGGTGTTTCAATTGGCGCACGAATGCGGCCCAAGCGGCTGCCATCTATGACGGCGCGCTCCTTCAGTGTTGCTTCGTCGATTCGATTCTTGTCTTCTCTCGTTGTTGATCGCCACCGTACACGCTGATCCCACGCTTGTTTGCCTTGCCAGTCGAATTCGTCGGCATAAGCAAAGGAGGGAATACTGATCCCGTCTGCAGACAGGATATTACCAAACACCAGCACCAGCAGCAACAATAGGAGTGAGAAGAGCTCACACTTTTCTCTCTTTTTTCACACTTTTCTAGGGCTAAGACTTTTTTCACTCACTGCTATTTAGCCTGTCAACGAATAACGAAAAAAAAAAATGGGCCAATCAGGTATTATTCGAAGGTACACAGATTCAATGAGTAGATCAGACAGAAGGAACGATGTCTGCCTGTTTATTGTGTACTTGTATAGCTGTTTGCTAGTTTATGCATATCAGTCGGCGCATCGGCAGCTTTTCCCACATGTAGCGTACACATAAAACAAAAATATACTCACCTTGCTCAAGAAGAGCGACGGACATTTAGAATGTGGTGTAAATCGGCCGCCATCTGCTATTCATTGTACTCGGCGCTATATATCGGTACAAAAACACCACGCGGATGGTACACTCCTGCAACCCAGCCAGCGGAGGGCAGCTGTAAAGAAAGAACTGAAATCCGCAAAGCACGCACGCGATATCGCAGACTGCTGCTGCTGCTGCTGCTGCTGTTGGGTTTGCCGCCTATTGTCGGTCGTTTGCCGTACAGCTGTGGGGTTTGATGTTCTTGCGTCGCCAGCCACAATCGAAATACGCCAAAGGCACGCGCCTCCACGCGAACTCACGCATACATTCAATAAAACACTCTTCAACTCAGTACTTGCGTTGCAAACAAAGGAACCCAACCATGCAACATTAGCACGAAAATGCTTATCGGCAGCCGCGGCGGTGATAATCTGACTCCTCGTTGAACAGCGCTTGTTGACGTTGTAATAACGAGACTGTGTCTGCCGACTACACGAAATAATGTTTATATTTGGCGACAACCAACTAGCTGTGTCTCACGGTGACCAATTGTCATTGTTAGCACCACACTAAGTAGAATCTATGTAAATCTATATAGTAGATACCAGACGGGCGGCAGCGCACAACTATTACATGCGTGTACGGCGAGCAGCGTCTAGCAGACGTTATTTGAGCAAGCAGAAAAGACGAAATACCAAGCCAACATCACCATTGTACAGTACAAGTACGACCAACGCCGTTGCTGCACTCCCATCAGCAGACGAAACCATAGCGGCGGCATCATCATCGTCATCATCATAGTTGCCGCCAGCACAATCACTATGGCCATCGTCACGGGACACAACAATAACACAAACGCATACGAACAACGATTGAGCTGCAGCCTATCAGGGTTTAGCGTTACTCTCTCATTCTTGCTTTGACTGTTCCCTTTCCCCTAGCCGCTCACGTGTCCATCGATCCAGACGGATGAGCTGTTGCACACCGCCGACTTTGGTCTCATAGAAAGCGATTAAAACTGGGATAGGCCACGAGCAGTCCATCATCAAAGAATGACAACTAGAGGGATGCATCCATGACAGTCATTGTTGGATAGCGACATACGACTAATTCTCGTACACCGCCCGTCCATTTTGCTGATATTACGGAGAGACATTAAAAACCATCAAGGCGGAGTGGATAGGGCGATCGGAATATTGCTATATCTAGGTTGGATCTTTCCATCGAGCTCAAGCTGACTGAGTGCTGTTGTTTGTTTTTTTTTTATAGCCCAAGATCCGTTCCGCAAACCGTTCAAGTGTTTGCTACTTTTCGTTTTCGCTTTCTATTTTTAGGACGCCAGCCGGCTAGTGCCATTGCTCTTTAACTCACTCCGGCCGTCCGGATGCTTGGCTTGCGCGAAGCACACCGGCGCTATGCGCAACAACAACACCCCCGCCATGAACAGCTAAAAGAGCCGACCATCAAATTAAGTGTCGGACCTGCAACAGTCAGACGGACATCACGTCTACTGCAAAGACACAGCGGCAAATATAACTACGACAACAACAACAACAACAAACTCAGCGACGACGTCGTCGTTACCCGTCGATTGTTGTACGGCATAAAAAGAGACATAGTAAGAGAGTGTATACTGTGTAAAAGATAAATGATTCAATTGTGTGAACGATTCTCCGCGGTGTTGTTAAAAAAGAAACTGTAGCACGGTTCCAATAGGACACCAAAAGTGCGACGTTTGCCCGCCATTGGTAAGAGAAACTCTAAAAGATGCTGGTTCGAGACTGTTCGTTATTTGAATTGACTGCTATGCTATACTATCATGAAGGCTAACTTGAATAGCTGAGCTGTAAACGGATTTCTTTAAATCGAACTAGCATCAGAATACACGGAGGAAATCACAGCAGTTTACATCAATTTATAAAAAAATCCACAAGTGTACAAGTATATTTAATAGTAACGATGATAATTGGCGAACATCTGTGGCGGCATAATGTGTTTCGGAGAAGTATTTGTCAGGTAACATATATATGTATGTATATATATATATATATACACATATATGTACATTATACATGTGTTTATTATATGTGCGCAATAAACATATAAACGGCCCGATCGTCATCTGCATTTCGTAAAATCGAAAAGGTTCGAATCCCTATATCGGAAATACTTCGGCAACAAACCTAACGTTGTTTCCATCCGAGGTTATCCTTGCCTTACACAGGGTCAAAGAAGCGAAACGCAATTTAATTGTCGTGGATCGTGTTTGAGACCGAAGCTACACACGGTGCCAATGTCAGCGTTAACAAAGAAAGCCGTTATTGTTGTTGTCTTTGTTGCTGAGATTCATACCACAATACCAGAGCTTAACAACTTCTTACGTACATAGATAATTTTATACACAAGAGAAGGACGACAAAAGATCTGATTATTTCGTTAACCAACTTGATGGATTGTGTAAATGACTAGTTTATTCTCACTGCAAAAAGTTGCACATACTCAAGTAGTGAAAACACAGTAAAAAGATTTTGTAACTTACTTTTTGTAAAAGCACGCTGTATTGTCCTTGTAAGCATAGTGCAGTCTATCTGCTTATGTTATTTTCCTTAGGGTGCTACCGCATTTGTATCTATTTGAATTTTTACGTAAAGACTTTTCTACGATGTTGTCTTTCACTTGAATCGTTGACTCTCAATAAAAATACTGAAGACGTTAATATTGGCCTTCAAGAAATTTAATTCAAAAAACAATTGTTAAAAAATTTATTACAGTTTGTTTCTTTGTTATTTGGTGCACACAATAACAAATTATTTAATATATGTCCCTTAATATCAGCTTTTACTGTTCCATTAATTAACACATTTTATCGGAATGTGTGATCCAATATCATGTTGTTTCAGGTATTGGCTTGTCATCTGATAGCTAGGCTGGAAGTTATGGAGTGTCCTCGGGACACAAAAAGTGTCGTAGGAGAAGTTCACCTCATGGAAGAAGACAATGACGAAAATGAAATTCTTGTAGATGCTAACGGTCAGTGGAGAATTTCTTGCTAATGTACTATAAACCTGTTCAAACAGACCCACTTCTGTGAAAGGCTAATGAGGCGGTACTTCTATAAATGTATAAATATGTAAGAAAAAATATCATAAATTTAATTTCGCCTTCAACCAAGCTCAAAGTAGTTAAAGCTCGCAGTGTTCGCCTAAACCGCTTGACATCTTCATTTATTACTGAATATATTTGTCCACTTTATAACAAGAAGTATGACCTTCTGATATTTTATCTCCGTAGAAGAACTGTTACAGGTGAAATTTTGCGTGGAAAAGGATAGTGTTGAATCTACTTTGGTCTATGATATGGTCTTTTCTTTTCTGAGTTGTCTTATACTATAATGCTTCATATGACAAGCAGTGACTAATGTTTTGAATCATTGAGCCATTCATAGCTTTTTATATGTATATATATAATCTGCGTGCATATTTGTTTCTAACTTAGTCATTTCATTTTAGGTCTGGATATTCCCCCCGGTGAAATATCCGTCTATAAAGATCCGAGTGGTGAATTAGTTCTTGTCGTGCATACGGACGACGCTGAGTCGAGTTCAAAGAAAGCATCCGACCAAGTTACATCTTCTAGCTTCGGGGTCGCTGAAGCAGTAAGGGGTCACACCGATCTCACCACCGTTGATGCGCCGGAAAACAGCCAAAGCGAGGTAGTAGGTAGTGAGGTAGTAGTATTATGATTCTACTGCTCGCGATAAAAAATATAGCTGAAAACGTCAAATAATGACGATGACGTAATTCAAATAATGGCACTTACACAAAGCTCTTATATTCAAATTATAGAGTTCCCAACATTGTGTAACAGCCGTTGAGGGCTTGCGATCACCATCAAGTCAGCATAACGAACACGACGAAGTAGAAGCTTTAGACCAACGTCAGGCTGATCGAACAAAGGTTTGTGGTTTTTTGTTTTCTTCCTTATCTGTAGATATAAAGTGTATTAATATGCCTTGAGCATTCCATAAGACATTTCGCATGAATCTAATATGGTTTGAGTGGCCTTGAGATATAGTCAAGTGTTGGTTTTAAGAAAGGCGTTATTGAAACATAGATGAATGTAGTGTGCTATTATTCATTTTAAAAAACCCATTAGACTTTTACATATATAAAGGTGCTAAATATAAAATCGAAGTATCATATAAGTTTGACTAACAGAGATGTTTAGAAAACCACTTCCACGATGGGTTAGGCGGAAGCTGAATCTAAATGAGACCTGAGTACAGTGCAGTTTTCTGTTTGAACACAATTGTACATGCTATTTAAGTTAACTTGAGTAGCTTGTATAACTTAGCTTTAGAGGAGTAGTTTCAGTGTCAGAAATATTAATTCACGGTGAAGAAATAACCAGCGGAAAACGCTTAAAAATTAATTTAATCCATTTTTGCTCTATCTTAGTCGGATACTTATATGTAAGAATGGGATAGAGCTTTGCGTTTGCCTCTTCTATGTAAAGCATGTAATGCACAAGAAACATTAATTCATATTTAAAATGAACTAGGAAAAACATGAGTACTTTTATGAATAATAAAACCTGTATAAAACAAATGAGTATATTTTTAGCGAGACAGCCTTACATAGCAGGCAACATGTCATAGCTATATATGTCACATAAGCGCATTCTGGATCAACAGCTTCGCAGTTCTATGAGGAATAACAGAGTTGAGGAATAACAGAGTAAGTTAGATTTTTATCTGATCATGGGGCGTCAACATACAACCGCTGTCTTATTTCCGAGAATCGTTCTTACCAAAAGAGTAGATCGCATGCTTAAGAAATGAACTGCTTAGTCAGGAATCAGCGTTCCAATCGTCCGATTATGCAGGATGATCTCGTAGATATTGTTTAGTTTTACTTTTCATAATTGGTTGACTCACTCAAAGTATTTCACGGTTTGGATATTTATGAAGGCAATCTTAGACCGTCTAGGATATTCTTGGTGTTCCTACGTATCAGCTGCTGTTACTGTGAAGATATGTTAACAAATCTACCCCATTATGTGCATGATTATACTCCAAACAGCGGTGATTCATCCTGCTCGTTGAATTGAACAATGCATGTAAGGCAAAGAAGCAACAACTGTTGTTTGTAGAAGAGTCTCGTCGATTTTGAAATATCAAAAATGTATAACACGTCTGCGAAGCTCTAAAGAACGATGATGATAGTAAATGGTTTACTTATTGTTTTGGTTAACTAGGAGAATGTGCTATCTAAACTTCGTGCCTTATCCTATTGAACCCACCGTCCCATACCCATCATACGACACGCTCAATTTTTATCTGTCTCATTTCACGTATAGATATGAGAATAACTTGAGTATTGTATACCCGCCACCTCCAGGCTGTCCCGATTGTTGACGAACCCATGGAGATAGACAATGACACGCAGTTTCCGGTGGAAACCATGGATTCAGATTCGGCCATGGCAACGCAAGACACTTCGCTTTCTACGGAGTCACCTACAGAAAATGTCCATCCCGGGAGTGGGGAAGAGATGGGAGAGGTTTTACAGCATGAAGAAGTTCAGGAATCATTACAGTCCAAAGCCGTTGAGAAGTCAGGGGGTCAGAACGATACTGTAAACGTGGTGTTATCAAATTCGGAGGAAACGATGGCCGAAGGGCCATGCAAATTCGCGGAAACGCCCAAATCTTCGGAGATATCGCGGTCAAGCAAGGCAGCTGACACCCCTGGACCTATCATAAAAGTAGATATATCACTGTCTTCTAAAGAGGTAGAGGAGTATTCGTCGGATGAGGACACAAATACCGCACTGCCGGCTGCAGACGGTGGAAGTCCCACACTATCTAGTGAGGATGGCCACTCCTCACTCAAAAGGGAGGAGGCAAGTGAAAATGAGGTAGTTACCAAGCCGTCGACAGGTATTGAAGTTACGGTCAAGTCAACTACAAGCGATACTGACAAGGCTGCAGGAGAAACGACAGAGGACGATTATCTAGGGCAAAGTAGCCAGCCAGTGCAACGATTTGACGATGATGATAAGGCGACTGCCGAATTACCTGGGGGAAGCTTTGCTCCGCTTTTGATATCGGGGAAACCGGATGAGAATCTGCTAATCAATAACAACAACAATAGAGAAAACAAGGGCCACCCAGAATCGAAAGCTATGGAGGTCAGTATCTTTTTTAAAACAGAAATAATAGGATGACATATGTTTGTGCTTACGGTTAATCCCGAAATTCCTTTCCGCACTTCTTCCTCAACTCCACCCCATAGATAACTTGACCGATGATTGGTACTTGTGTAAATCATATTTTCCAAACCAAAGAAATTGCGCCTAAAAATTGATTTATGCTTAAATGAGAACCAATGACAGTAATTATTTGTGGCTAAAGTAGTGCCCTCACTATTGTTTGTTCTCGTCTAATTGAAATCCTGCACAGTTATATTAACCTTGCATGTTGCAGAAAATATATTGAGTTGCAAAATATCTTGCAGGATTCAGTGCTTACGAGAAGAAAGGAAGTTTTCTATTCCTCGCTGTGAGCGAATAACCAGTTTGGCAAGTACTAATAACATCGCACCGTCATGTTTGTTAATAACAGTTCGTTGAAGTCTGACGGGGGTGGTAACAAACTATAGCTAACCCTTGGAGACGGCTAAGCAGGAACGTGACCACTCACAACGATGGCGAATTAGGTTGTATACTGCGTATTGCCAAAAGAATGCATTAAGGATAAGCGTTTGGAAATGGGTTGCTCACGCTCATATATAAAATTAATTGTGAGCTCGGCAGATACCGAGGATGCTTCCCTAGCCTAAACTGAGGGAAGTAAAAAGGTATTAGGTTAAAAGAGGTTGTAACGATATTTTTAATCTAATAGGTGGTTGATATGTAACTGTATAACTTGTAGATTACACCAAGCAGTGAAGACGCGATGGGGGTTGATGAAGAATCAGCAAACGCAGCTTCATCCGGCGATGCAGAATTATTGGCCGAAACTAGCCCTATATTGATGCCCGTGAGCCACACAGTGGATATTGAGGAGTCCAGGAAAGAAATACCATTTGCCCCTCTGGACCAATCGAGTAAGCAAAGAGTTTTGTCCGGTGTTGCTTCAGATCGTGGTGAGCAAAAGACAGACGAAATTGAAGAACCACCTAAAAAGAAACGCGGAAGGCCACCTAAAAAGCAGCATCAGCGAGGTGAAGGCGATAGGAAAGGACTACTCGATGGGTCGGCAATAAGCGCTTTAGCGCAGTCCCAGCCGGGCAACACCTTTCACATAAGGAAAGCCAATACCGACAACGGTGATAGTAAAGAGGTAATGAAATTCGAAGGATTTAAAGTGACTATTAAAATATTTTCTGATAAAGCAGATACTACAAGTATGTAGCATTGTGGGTTTGGTTTTCTATACTTATTCCATAGGTTTGTTTTTTTTTAATACAATGGTAATGCCGAAAGTTATTTTCAGTTCTTGAGCTTGTTTTCCGGTATAGATTTTTTCGGGTCCAGTGCTGTACAATGGGTTCAACCACCAACGAAAGTCTTCGATCGAATGCTATTTCCGTGTGCATTGTTAGACCACACTTTATAGGTCCAGTTAGAATTGTAGCGAAATCGATCTTAATATCAGTCGCGGAGGCTAATCCTGAAAAAAGTATTTAATTGGAGCAAACCTGTAACTTTCAAATTATGACTCATTGTTTCACGTTTAAGGGTCGGCATAAACAATGTACTTGCTGCACAGATGTAGGCATGCATATGTGTACACGTTTTATCGTGTATGATACAAATCGATAAACAAATTGCGTTTCAATATTTAGGCTCCCCGTCGCTCTGGGCGCGAGCGTCAAGTGAAACGGTATGAGGATTACATAGAGGATAACTGGGACGACGATGGTGAGGACGGCGAAGAGGGCGATGGACTAACGGCTCGGGAACGCAAGGAGTTGGACAAAAAGCTGCGAAAACAACGGAGCCTCAGTGGTAGACTTGGCCATGGGACGTCTCGTAATGCTGCCAGCTGGGTGAAAAAATGCAATAGTGAGTAATAGATAGTATTTTTTTGTCAGGAATTGTTTTATTTAGCAGGCAGTAGTGGACATGACACGAGATAGGTGTGAAAACTTACAATTTTTTTTATTTTGGGGAGCAAAAACGGCATGAAGTATCTACTATAATTAAGTTTGCTTCATCTGCGCAATTGAATGTTTTACTTATCATATCAACAGAAATGTATTATACTGATCCGAAGGCTTCGAAAATTCGATCTCGGCTAATTCTAGCTCAAAGCATGTGCAAATTTTCAAATTAATGCTTTTTCTAACACTGCATCTTGTTTTTTAACAATGATGTCAGTAATAATTGGCGAGACTGCCACCAGGGATGGTTCAAAGTTCAAGACTAAGAAGGCGGAACCTGTCCAGCAAATTGAGCAAGCTCCACCGCGACCATCACAGGTAGGCATTTTTTTTATAACTTTTCACTAAACCGATAGTCAGACAAAACTGTAACATTTTTTGAAAAAGTTTACTTCCTACTGTAAAAGTTTTCAAAATGCTTTTGCAATTATAGTATCAGTGTATTGTATCTTTTATCGAGGTTTGCGGAGTACGTTGTGTGCACATTTACGTACCATAAATTTCCTCGACAGTTATTAGCATAACGTTGTAAAATATCTAAACACCAAGTGGATGTTTTCCGCCGCCCCTAGCATTGCATTTAGTAAAAATAAAAAAATTCACACATACTTGTTTTTCAATGTCACTTCAAATCAATTGAACACTGTACATTTAGGACGTTAAAATTCTAACACAAGTAGAACACAATGGACAGTCATGGTAAATAGCATTGTTGGTTTCCTTACAGGCAGTTATTCGATATTATTTGCCCAAGAAAATGGTGGAGCCCGAGCCACCAGTCACACATTGCCGAATTATGTACAGGTGAGTATATATCCGCAATGTCTATGACTGGTTGTATCAATCTGCAAGACTTAATTTTTTATTGGGCTTTGTGATCTCAGAATAAGATATTTCAAAGCCCGTTTGCAGACTGCGTTTCTCGTGCATACTCTTTAGTAATTCTCTTTTGTTCTGCGCTATAGGCCCCAAGATACGTTCGGTGTTGACATGGCACAAAAACGAAAACGAGGCATGCAGGACGACTACACTTGCAGATGCCAGTACTGGACTAGCCGAATTAATAATTACATTCGTCATCTCCGCGACCATTGCCCATTCAGCAAGGATTTCTTTTCCTGGGATGAAGGCATGCTCAAAGAGGTTAGTGCGATTTTTTTTTAAGAACAAAGAACCGTTACGTGGTACATTTGCGAAAAACTTTGTATAAACAATATGGTAGCGTCGAGTCTTCATTAAACTAATTTAATTAGATAATTAAGCTAAATTTTATTTAATGCTTAGTTACTCACTTTATTAAATTAATTTAAAAACATTTCGAAGACGAATAATAATTCGTCTTAGAGGGTTCCAGCGTTTTGTGAATAGAATTGGGCCAATAACTTTGAGAATATAAAATTTTCGTATATTACGTGTATTAAAAGAAATATAATTCGCGCTTATTTCGTGGTGATGCGTTTTCTATGTATTTCTGGTAATATAAATATGGCAACTATTGGATATCTTATCAAAAAAGTACGAATCAGATCTTAATCTGCGATTGGCTCAAAACAGGAACATCAAAAACCCAACGAAAACTTCTATCAAGCACATCATATACAGGAATGTTTATTTTTAATTTCCATTTTGTTACAATTATTATCGTTTGCGTGATTCTTCATGTAACGTTATGAGAATTAGAAGCTACATTACAATTAAATGAGTGTACATTCTGAGCAATGTAACTTTGCTTATTAAAATCTTGACAATATATTGGTGCAATTTGCATATCTATGCGGTTTTCATGGCGCTTGTTATGTAAGTAAATTTTGTTGCTGAATTCGCAGACATCGCACTTGACGGTGTCCCAGTTGAAACCTAATTGGGCTCGTTCATAGCTGTCTTTTTGGAAATTACAAAAAGTCCACATAAGAAGTTAATGGTCCACCTGTTGGTATCATTAATCTGAAAGTTGTTGATAACTATTACAGTTATTGTATACTCACTATTACTATTAGTTAACTAGTTCATTTTTTCCAAAAACTTCTCAAAAATCACGTCGGCAACGTGTGGTTTGCTGTTTATATTCCAATATTTTTTATGATTAGCGTTTCAAAAATGGTATCATTGACGTTGTGTGGAAACTTGGTTATTTCTTAAAAGCTCTTTATTTCTCGTAAACCACAACGAAGATATTTTTATAACCAATTTAGGCTCTCAGGAACCTACGGATTTGTAGACATCGCTATTTGTAGTAATCAAGAAGGCAGACATTATTTTTTTCTTTGACCACAAAACGGGTTCAGAAGGTAAAATATTAGGTAAGTGTCGTTGTTATGTTTCAATATATATGCTATTACATGCCAATTCCTTCAGCCTTTTATCGGTATTTAGATGTTATCTAATCATTCTGGGCTTTACGAACTAGTCTCCCCGAAAAGGGAAATACCCGGTAATTAAGTTCTGTATTATAAGCGGCTATTGGCCTCAGAGCACTGCATATACGAATAGATGCGGATTTTATTTTGCTAATAAACTCTATGTATTTAACGTTCGCTACAAATTTTACTTAGATAATCTTTACTTCTGTTTATTAGCCAAACAAAGTCATGTGCGAATAAAATCTATTTTTGAGCTGATTTAGCCTCTTTTACTTGAGGTGTAAGTCAAACTTTTTTATCACGTGAAAAATATCTATCATATTACATCTGAATGTATATAGAGGGAAAACATGACTATAACATCCCTAGAATTGCCAAAGTCCAAAGTCGTAAAGAGTAACGTAAATAGTAGGATCGTATTTATGCGAATAAATTTGTGACTGTGAAGCTCAAAAACCCTACAAAAAAAAACAGTTAACTCAGAGAAATACTAAAAACTAAATAAAAATCGACTCAACAATCAAGGCTATAGAAATAATAATGAACAAGCTTCATAAAAAGTGTCAGCTAAGGAATTATAAGGTATGAAGCTATACTTACTCGTTCTCAATATTAATCCTGTCCAACTAAGAACATTGTTTTATGCGCCTTCTACCCTTACCTAAATTTCAATAAACATTACTACATTCGGAAAGCAGTTTTATCTGATAGCAGAAGGACGGGACAAAAAACCCAATTTTAACTATTTCGCCCTTTTACTTTCCTAAAGTCAATACAAGTATCAAGCTTTAAATTTACGTAGCCTGACAAATATAGAATACATTTAATGTGGGAAAGGTCGCCATTTGATACTTGAAACCAACACCATCATGTTTCTTTTTACGTCAAACCTGTTTGATTCACGGTGTTTCCTATTTGACAATGCTTACTGTTATAAGATGACACAATTACAGTTTCCCAAATGTTTCTTTATGAGATTTCGGTACCTCCGTCTTACAAAATTTTTGGTTTCCTATTTCTGTTTGGCTTCACTCTTGAAATATGGTGTACCACGTTGCTTACGCTCTGTTCATTGACCTATTTGAAACTAATTTGTTTATTATTCTGTGAAATGTATCTTGGTTTATTTTCGCTAAATGTAGTACTTGCTACGTTGCACATTTTGGTCAATCTGATGACTGTGCACGTTGAGCAGTACACCGTCATTTAACTGACGGTCAACGGCCCTGCTACGAGTTTTGTGTGCTTCGATATACAGCAATATAATACATATTGTATACCAACATGCACTAGTTGGTGTATATCAAAGTGTGAAAATAGATCAAGTAAAGACAATAACTCGTCTGTCTTCTTGTAAATGTAAATAGTCATGCAGAAGATGTTAATTCGGATCAGGATCTTGTCTAACTGTCTTGCATGTCTTCGGGGGTGGCGGGGAAAGACGTCGTCATCTTTACCATCAACGCAGAAGTGGTTCCGTAGAGATCCCTACAACACGAAATCCTCCTCGCTGATGTTTCGCTATTCGGCGAAATTTGCGTCCATAAACGATTGCCAAAGATTCAATACATAGTAGTGGTAATAAAGTTGGCGATCTATAGTCCTTGTTGATGCTTATATGTTGGAGTATTTATATTGACAGATACGGTGATAGGTTGTCCTACAGCGCCATGGAAAGCCAGCCAAGGATCATGAGCATTCCCCCGTAGGGTGTTACATGCCGCACACGGGTATCGTTTGTTAGCGCTCGATAGTAGCATGTACCGCAGAAGAGCAGCGTACCAACCGATAGAAGCGATCCAGTCTGCAAAGATGGATATTAAAATGGTAGTTAGCAACCCGTACATACGCGGCATAGACAGTAACGACAATGCATTAGAACTCTACAGAACTCTACTATAACTAACCGTAAGAACTGATTGAAACATTGCGACAGCGATCCAATGCAGGAGCTTCTATTTTTCATAATCAGAATTGTTTTTATTGATATTTGACTCGACTAGTTCACATACTTCTGGTAGAATTGAAAATCGTCAGTAAAATGAAGGAACCCTGCTTACAATGAATGGTCTCCTGGAAAGCGGTACTCCTAGAAGAGCTAGGCTGTGAATGAAGTGGTAACTATTCGTGCGATCGTAAATCTCCTTGCGTTGCTCCTCAATGTCTTCACGACGGTACACCACTATAAAATGGTGAAGAATAGTATGCCATTAAAATTGTGATGTATTTATTAGTGTTTAGTGGTCTCTTTCGCTACCGACAAAAGTGCACTTGCATGGTATTTTAAATTTATGGAACTAGACAAAAAAAAGTAAGAAGCTTTTCAGAGGATTACTGACCATGCGCGTACTACACAATATGTGTGTATAAAGAAAATATAAAATATGCTTACCATGAGCTCCGTATGCGCCCATGGCAACGGCGAGAGCACCGGACAGACCGGCAATACAAATAAATGGTGAACCCGTCCGTGCTAAACCACGTACGGCCTTCGCGATAGCTCGATCAACCTCAGAGGTGATAGCTTCAGGACGTATTCCTCCACCGTTATTACCCGCGGCACCTAAAATAATCGCATATCAGCAACGACAAATATTGGCCGCCATCGAATAAGATTTCGTTGCATTCGCGCTTCTAAGTGAACAGAGCTCAGTTTACCCCAATATGGAAGTCAGAGCTTATTTTGATGTCAAAGTTCGTTATAGCTCTCATGAGAAGTTGAACGCATTATTGTTTAACGAACATTAAAATAACAAATGCCAGTCATTACCATTGACATGATTTTGGGTTATGTAGCGATATAACTTATATACGTCAGTCAAGCAGTGAAAGCTCACATCGGAAGAAGTGAAGCTTCTATTGGATGGTTGCAGCCTGAATCAAATCAGTCATCATTAGTCAATCAAATAGGATGGATCCGAACAATGGGTGTCAACAAAAAGATCATACCACAAGTGCTGTATGTCTATCTCAATAGCTAAGAAGGCTCACACCGAATAACGTCACAATGCGAGTAGAATTTTGTTGCAAGCTCATTATTTGCTCTATCCATATTCTACTACGCTACCCTTAAAGAATCCATAGACGCTGCGCGAGACGACGTTCTCAGTCAATGCAGCTTGTACTTGCGAGAGCAGTGACATGGTCGTGTCGGGAACGGTGCAAAGTAAGCCCTCCTTTTCGGTTGTCGTGGTGGCGGTGGAAACGACGGCAACCAGCACGGGAATCTCTGTGTGCAATGAAGACATACGGCACTACACAGTAAAATTGTATTAGTGATGGACGATACACAAAGGGAAGCCCAAAGGAATAGCACTTAATTTTTGTTGGCAAAGAAGCGTTCTTATTTACTGGCGTGTTTGTACAGCAGCAGAATCAGTCGAAAACACCAACCTGCAACCGAGGGCGAAACTGCCAGGGATCAGTCAGGTCGGATGTATCACATAACATTAAATGCAATAGAGCCAGGATCATCATCAGCATTATGAGCAGCAGCAGCAGCAGCATCAACAACACAACAGTCAGGAGCAGACGATAGGCAACAGTGGAAAGCGAGGAAATGCTACCGACCGAGCTAGCAACTGCCCTCTCACTTTTTAGAGCTGTGTAACAACAGCAACTCGGCTGCTACTGCTACAGCCTTTTGCTGTCAAATGAGGGCGGTCGCTCACGCGGCCAGCTAAAGCCATCTCCCAGTATCCCCGAGACATTACAAGGAGCATATGAATGAATGAATGTTTTATCTGAGCGGTGTCTTATAGGGCGTTCGAATATATGTATCATGACTGGCTCTCTGAGAGTATGCTAGCCTTTTGCAATAGTTATATTGATTATAAGAAATAATAATAATGGAATAACGCTGTTTGAGCTCTGGTTTGAGAAACCTTTGTTGCTCGGGATAGGCGTCATGGATACAGAAATAAAACACTTATAACAACTGTCTTGTCTTCAAAGGCAAATGAACTTTACTTGGGCCTCGACTCATCTATATGTAACTTTTTTCAGACAGCTGTGTGTATCATTGTTTCTGTTAACCACTTAGAAATTGAATCCGTAGGTAACAAAGGGTCAGAAACAAGGCGTTTCCAAGAAGATGGATGTGAAAACGGTGCCAGCTACACTAATTGGCGGAGTAGCTGTGTCTGAGGGCAGAAATGATGTGTCAGGACAATACACTCATAGCAATGCAAAAGAGATCAAGGACAGCGCAAAGGGAAATGCTCTTGCCAAGCCGCCAATCGAACCTAGGGACGGAGGGTCTACAGTTGCACCGGTTAGTTGAAGTTCAGAGCAAATAACGGGAACAAGTTAAGTGCGACGCCATTAAATTATTCACACATTGTTTCACTTTACAGGCCTTAAACTTACTTAGGTACAGCAAAGCACCCAAGTGGGTACGTTTAGGGTCACCTATAGCTACGTCCACATGCACATTTGTTTCCTAAAAAGCAGCGCGTTATTGACATAGGTGCTTAGGCCTCCATCCGTTGTTTTATGAGTCTTTATGATTATCTAGGACAATTTTCATAGATTTTTTTTGGGCATTATAATGCGTACACGTTATTATAGAGTGATTTTCGTACTGGTTGCCTATCTGTAAGGACTTTCCATTTTTTTGCTATGTTATTTGGTTTCAGGTCTCTCGCGGAAAATATCGTCGAGGAGGAGCCTGTGCCGGCGACGATCGGCCAACGCCAGGCGATGAAGTTGGCGATGCCACGGTATCCGCCAGACTTGGTTTCCGGAAGCATGACATTGTCTGGGCGGACCTTGGCAAAGGAGTGCACTGGCCTGCACTCGTGCTTAGCATTCGCAACCGTGGCTTGCAGGTAATTGAATATTCGTGTGCTATCTTTTAATTTCTATGGTATCATATAATATTATATTAAAAGACTGAAACATAGTGATCGTTTGAAATTAGTTTCTAATTTTCTGTGTCCTGCCAAATGTTTACTTACTTTGAAATATGACATCTGAAATTATCCAGTTGTTGTAAGCTGCCTATTTTTATTGTAAAAACTATAACTGTGGGCGCTTGTACAATACTGTTTTCTACACTGCACTTTATTATGTTGTATCTGGCCTTATTCGAATTGGTACAGGGTAAGGCGCGGGTGAACACGATGCAAGTGAAGGTCTATCTGGTTCACGACGGAGAGACGCGGACTCTTCCTATATCAAAAGTAGGTGTTTTAATGATAAGTGTGGCATCGTCATGCCACGTTTCAGACAACTCAATTAGAAGGAAAAAGACGTCTGTGTGATACAGTTTATGCGATTGTCATGTACGTACCTCGATAAATGAAACGTTTACGGAGCTTTCGAAGGAAAGGTTGCTTTGATAGAATATACTGGGGCTAGAAACAGCAAGAATAATTAACTGTCGCTTCCGCTTTTTTCAATTTCTTTTCGTTCAGGTTGACGGCTTCGATTCTGCACGCCGTCATAATTATTTAGAAATTGGACGGGGAGGTCGCGGGGCACTCGCGGTAGACCACGCGAGGGCCGCCCAGAAAGCAGACAAGTTTCTCCGCGAGAGAGTTCTAGGCACCAACATCGATCCCATAAGGTTCTTCTGTCTTGGTACGGACGTGCACCTTTCTGCATTTTTGTACTCGTGCCGTGTCATTTATCTAGTCTTTGGAACCAGAATGTTTTTAGCACTTGTCATAATGTAAGTACCACGCGATTTTTGTTGTGGTGTTTTATTAATAATCATTCTGTGCACTATCAGGTGAAACAAAACTGATTGAGGATCAGGAGAGTTCAACATCTTCATCCGATGAAGATGAGGGTGTTACTGAGGAGATTGGGGGTGATGGTGCAGGAACACCGCCGAAGTGGGCGTTACCCGAAATCGAGCTAGACCCCGTAACAGCAGGCGACCAGCAGAAGAACAACGGGTTAGTTTTCTTAAACAAAAAGTGAGATTATATATGTCGTTATTTTGTAAATACGATGAAGTAATAATTAAATGTTCTATTTCAGTGGCAGCAGCAATAGCGGTAACGATATAGTGCAAGCGTTGCATATCGTTAAGAAGGCGAAGCGGCGTCGCAAGTTAAACAACAATGCCCTCGTAGAATTTATTGTCAATGGAAAAGTTGAGCCGCACCTCGTTGGCATCTATAGGTTAGTTATATAGCTACATAACTAATAGAAAATAAATAAATAAATAAATATATATATAAAGGAAATTTAATTACTCTGAAGAATGAGTATAGTAAGATCATCTTTTATAGTCACAGGCAACCCGCCAGTATCGTGCGCCTATAAACTCATTAGCCTATTTTATTTAAAAATAATTGTATGTACATTCTGCTCAGCTTTTCATGTCTACGCGCATAAAAAATTCAGATTCAAGGTTTCGGGCACTGGTTAAACGTAAGGAAAAAACTTCGCTGTGTATATGAAGGACGACCAAATGTTTTCAACGATAATTATCCCTCAAAGTATGTGATTTGTAAAAATTTTCAGGGGAACGGTTCCTTCTGAACGTCATGCTTCATTTATGAGTGCGGACGAAGCTCGTCGTAGCGCGCTCAAGAAAAGTACGTCATGGGGCCCCGTTGATGATGTGGGCCAACAGGAAGCCGTCTTCGAGTATTGTGAAGATCTTATTCAGCGGTCCGCTGGTGATAGTGAGGGCACTCCTGGCTCTGAGAGTGGCAGCGAGCAACTCGATAAACATACCTACGCCTTTGAAGTCTTTTGTCCGGAAGCTATTACAAAAGCAATTTCAAGGCTAGCACGTGTTGGCATGGAAACAGCGGCCCAGTTATTTCTCAAAGGTACAATTTGCGCGCTTACAACAACGAGGAAAATCAGTGCAACAATTTCTTGCGTGTGTATTGCATATACCTTTGTGTTAATGGCATTCTTTTGGGTTTTTGTTTTAATTTAGAAGTTGAGAGGTGAAAGAAGGTGGCCATGGATTCCAGGGAAGTTCACTAAAAAAATCTATAGATTTCAAAATATCTCTTAGATCTTGCTCTTATTATTCGTATGTTGACAGCACAATGTCTTGATGATATTGCGATTCCCCGTTACTTTCCATCTTATTTTCTGCAGGTCATGAACAGAGCAAGCAGTTTAGTGAAATCCAGGACATAGCCACAAAGGAGCAGGAATTGGAACGCGCTGCGCAAAAAAGCAAAGAAGAAGCAATAGAACGGGAACGACAGGCCAAGACTACGACGGCTACTGATATCATCGCCAGTACTGGCAACCAGCAAAGTGTGTCCGAAGACATTGCGCAGGACCGTGGAGAGGCCGAAGTGGGCGAAAAGAAAAGCGTTGAGGGCGAGGGTCGGTCAGAACAGCTGAACACCGGTGATGTCGTTCGTGAAGAACTCGAACGACTGGGCGTTGACCAAAAGTTATTAGAGGTACTCGACAAGGACGATGCTTAGATGGATTCAAACAAACATTAATTTTTCGGGGAAAACTCGTAGCAAAGAGAATCCGAGCTGATTTCTACACTGGCCTATTCGCGACGAATTTAACATTCGTTACAGACCTTACATTTGCTGTAACGGAAGCAGACATATTCCATAAAATTTTTATCTAGCTTCGCAACTATGCGTATCTAGCAGGACATCGAGCGCCGACTAGACTCAATTGTGCAGTTGAAGATATTCATCTTGCGAACAGAACCACCTTATAGTGGGCGGCTCTCAGTCTTCGCTATTTTGAACCCTGACCAGGCGTATGTCTACATTAGTGTATAGGAGAGAATGCGACTATTGGCAGACAATGAGCGCAACAAAGCCTCGCGTAACAACTATCCGGTTTGCCCCCTGAAGAACACTCCATTAGATCCTAATACATATATGATCCATTGTTGTAACAAAACAATCGGCTTTGTAAAGCGGAAGTCAGCTACTTGGTGCCGACGTTTTGACAGATGAGTCTATCATAGTATGCATACAGTTTAGCTGCACCTCGTACGACTCATGTCGAAGTGTATTGTCACATGTAAATTTATACAGATTAGTCGTAGCAAGGTTTAGCAACCGGCTCTTTCTATATTTTCGAACTTAGCCGCGATTGTACTCTATCGTAGTCCAGGGATGAACAATAGCAAAAACAGGCTCAAGTTAACCCTGCGTCCGTTTCTTAACGTGTGCGACAAACATCTCTGTTATGAAGCCACAACCACAGTTAAATATCTTGAGTCCTGCTTTACCTATCGTGTGCATTGTTGTGTTCTAATGGATCTATCCTGCAAGATGCTTCAACTACAATGGCCGGATCAGCACGCCCGTTATTAGCATTCAAGGCTGAACTCATTCATCTTCGACAAGCATTGTTGTCGACTTCTTGGGTCAGACAGTATGTAAACGTTCTCCCATAGAAAGCATAACCAAGTATAGCGTATTATTATTATACGTATAGTCAGAGTAACTGTTTTGTAGTCCTGTCATTAATTCATTCATTCATACTTCATTCTGGCTTCAGTTAGCACAAATATGCATGCCGTACGTGTTTAACTTTTAGATACTACCAAAAACAAAAAAAAGTTGTTGGACTAGGAGTGATTATACAGCAACTACTTTACAATTAAATTCAGATGTAACTTTTTTTTTAAATAATCAGATCAAGTTGTATGAAAACACCGACCTTTGTGTTCTTTACCATTTTAGCACACGACTCCCCAAAATATTGTTTATTGACCGAGCGTACGGTTTTTTTTGTAACTTTGGTTTCATTGTTACTTTCGAAGCTCAAGCTTTTGTTAAAGTGACGCAAAGTGCAGCGAGATTGAAATATTCGTGCACACGTACATACAGAAGCACACCACTGTATTGGCACAAATATTTCATTAAGTTCTGTCCGTGCATTCTACAGAACTAATGAAGCAATCTTCATAGGTCTCATTCACAATATGCCTATCCTTTATGTTAGTCAGTGGAAATATATATATATATATATATGAAAGGTACCATTTTTGTTATTGTCAATTATCAATGAATGTATTAGCAACCGAAAAAATAATAATGACGATAACTATATAAATAATAAAATAAGCGAGATTTTGTACGACAGGCGTTTTGTCACATTGTTAAATTTGCCGAAAAACAAACTTACAGGCTTAAGTAGATAAGACCAGGGGGACGTTGAGTTTTTTTTACAAGATACACTAGATATCTCTATCTGTCGGAAGTATACTTGCACATTATTATTATAACAGATACATTATCTGATAGCATGGAATAGATTTTGTTCATGATTTGTTAATAATTATCTGGCATTTTTAAATGTGTGCGTAAAGGATTATTGAAACAGGTTATTTACTCACTGGTGTATTTACAGGTCTTCAAAAAATAGGAATCGCCAACATTCAGCAGCATGGATTAATGTATACATAAACACACAAAATAACCACAAATAATATGGCAGAGACATGAGAAATGAAGGATTTTTTAACAATGAGAGCCCAAGTAAAGTTGTAGTATTGGTCATAGGTAACTCTTGACAATTGACGGATATTCTCTCCCCTATAGGTCTGCCTGGAAGTCGTAGTTCTATGATTTTTTACGTCACATGATAAGATTAGTACCAACTATGCATAGTTAACCTGAGTGTAATAACGATTGATGATTTTTTCAGGGTTTTGTTGTCATCAGTTCGTCCAAAATGTCAACGATAAAAATAACCGCACCGTTTCTTTTAAATTTATTGTTTAAAAATATTTATTTTATTTTTTATTGTTTTTTTATGATTTATTATTATATTTTTATTATTTGTTATTATATTTATTGTTATTATATTTAAATGTGGCCCCAGCATTTTGTTTTTAAAAAGGCTTCCTCTCGCTTTCTTAGAAAGCCGCAGGAAAAGTGATTTAGTTGTTTACTTGTTGTCTAGATCTACGTAGATAAAATTTACTTAATAATATGTAAGAGCGTAATTTTTAAGTGAAATAGGCTACATTTCTCTCGGAAAGAGAATTGTGTTCGGGGGTCCTACCTGCCTTCGTAAAGCACTTAGCCAAGTGTTAACTACCCTAGGCTGTTTAATCTTTAAGCTTATAAAACTGAGATAGCTTGGCTTCAATATAGTCTTTAGCATAACGGTTAAAGGCGACCTTACCTTCGAGCAGACTTTTAGGGTACTCTGAATTCCTATTGAACAATTTAAGTTAACAATTTGATAACCGAATATGGTAGGAACTGTACCAGTCGGGCCATTATATCGTGGTAGTCTGTTTCCATGTAGGTTTAGATATCAATAAGACAGACTGTATCGCTTTAAAAAAATATTTTTTTTTTTATCGTTGTGGTGATAAAACAGGTTTATGAGTATGCTTAGAATGCTGCTCAGCTTTATATTCCAGGATGTGTACGCATACACCATGCACTTTCTTCTCCTTATATTCGATCTTCTGACACTCCATATGTGCTTGCGGAGGTTCTGTGCTGTTAAGGACGCCGTTATCATTGTTTCGACGGGTGGGGTTCCAGTTGGCCCCTAGACTTCTTTTCCTCCCATTGATATGGGGGTAGAGCGGCCTGTGCGAATTCTGTCGATCAACATTTTGCGAACTTTGATATAAACACTAATTCCTCTCTTTCATTTCGGAAAGTGACTATCAATCAGCAGCAGACATTTGCAAATAGGCTTCATTATGGTGTGTTAACAAGCGTTTTATTCATTCCAGCAATCAACTACTACACCTGGTTACCGATAAAATAAAGCTGAGTCTGAAAATTAAATCATTTTCATATGGTTTGTTTTTGACCCAAAAAAAATAACTGGACTAAACCTGACAACTCATTTCTTGTACTGATTTTCTGCAGTAACCTCGCCTCTACGGCACTGGTCACCAATTAACGCTTTCCAATAGAGGCATAAACTAATTTGTCCATATTTTTTTTAAGTAATCACGAAGGAGAGCTTGTTCAAATTAAAAAAAAATAGGCTGTTCACGAGTATGCCACTGCACCACTAATTCTTTTAAAATTAAAAAGTGAGTATTTAGGTTCGCTCGTTTTTATATAGGTCAGGTGTTCAAACTTTTTCAGCTTAGTATACTGAATAAGTCCTAAATGGCTTCTATATGGGGACGCATAGTAAGAACTCGAGATGAAAAGTGACTGAATGTTGCATGTGATTCTTTAAGTTCATTCACTGCACTCTTTAGCACCTAACTTAGGCTTCCTTAAGGATCATGAAACTAGTTATATTTAGAAAAGTATTACATATATTTACATATATGTAATTTTTTTCTTTTTTACAATATGTATTATAAAGAAAATCCATAAAGCATCTGCTAGAAATTAAGAAACGCCTCGTAACATAATGTATTTTTATTCTCAGGTTGATAGTATTGTTAATATTATTATTATCTTTATCAGTGACAACGGTATACACTTCTTGTTTTGCCTTTTTCGTTATTTTAATTTTAATATTATTATTTATCGTTATTATACTTATTGTGATCATATCACGCGGTTTGGCCTCGACCTTGCTAAAACCCAGCTTCAAACTATCGCCAGACCGGGCGTTGCCAGGCTACGAGGGCCCGAGCAAAAAATTACCCGTTCAAGGAATAAATGATTGATCAAGTGGTTCAACGAGAAACAAGCAAATACAGGTGGATAGGTTATTCCGTTTGGATGCCATGACGTTTTCTTTAATCGATTATTGACTTTAGCTGGCTGCACAGATCACTCATCCCATTGCACTACACCACCGTCTGGGTCTTTTTGCTGACACTATATACATAGAAACCAGTCACTGATTTGCGCTTGAGCAGCCCATTGTGTTCAAATCTGATAGGTTTCATTTTTCGAGATCCAAAAACCGTCTCACATACGCAAGCAAAGTATTAAACATCACGATTAATATGCAAATGATAAGGAAAGTGAATCCAATCGAGTTATCTGGGTAACCAATGATTTGCTGTACAGATGTCAAATTTTCCCGCGCTCCTTAGTGGTGCTATAGAAGAGCTTCGAATATCCATATTTTGCATGATCTCATTAATAAGCCCCGCTTTGTCCAAGAACGGAGCCCTATCGATAAAGTTATGTCATTACCAGAAAAACACCGTCTACTTAAG